>NC_086370.1:19525655-19640655 GCF_036324505.1 Eleginops maclovinus
TCTGCATTTCCCATTCCCCCCCCCCCCCTCACTCAGTGTGTCTGTCTTTCTTTGCAGAAACTAACTACTGTGCTGGACTGATCATTTTTTCTTCCTCCTCCCCTCCTCCTGTCATGCAATTTTAACCAGCTGAGTGCCGCTGACATGAACAAGCATGCACGCATGCACGCACCCACACACACACACACACACACACACACACACACACACACACACACACACACACACACACACACACACACACACACACACACACACACACACACACACACACACACACACACACAGCTCCCTTGATTGGTTCATCTCATTTATTTATCACATGCAAATCACGGGACACCCGGAGATGTTTCCTCTCCTGCTTGCCTCTGCAGACATGAATATGGATGTCAGGAGAAAAGTAAGGTTGGAAAAGGAAGGAGGGGTGAATAAATATGTATTCTAGAATTTTTTACATGTATTCATAAACATGTTTTACCTTAATGTTATTTATAATGCTAAAACACTTCATTTACAACACGACTACTTCTGTGTGCTTTTGGTCTGGGCTGTACTTTTTGCTTTGGTTCTCTGCTATAATGAAAAATAAATCTTAATACAGCATGCTTACAATTTAGTGGCAAGTACATTTTCTTTACCATTGGACCTAAAATAACATGCCCTGACCAACACACTGCTATTGACGACATCTTATATATGTTATTATTAGGGCTTTGAACATTTAAAGGTTGTTAAAGTGTGAACATTCAGTGGATTTGAACAAGCTTTAGAAAGTTTGTAACATTCAAATGATACTTTTTAAGCTTATGAGAAGTGAAAACCCACAGAGGCTGGGTATACGTCAAGGACATTAGTACCATGGCACGCTGAGGAGCACCAGTATGGAAGCAGAGTGATATTGAGTTGATGCAGTGTCACTGCTTTTAACCTTTCTTTCTTTTCTCATTCCTCATGGTTTTTTCTTGCTCTTACTCCCCTTTTTTGTCTGTCTGTCCTTCTCTCGCCCACTGTGTATGACTCTCCTTCTCACAACATATATCTCTCTTGATAAAGAGAGAGGGTAAACGCGTGTGACAGGGCTGTCATGTATGTTCCAGCAAAGGCCAGCTAGGGCCGGTGCGGAGACAGGAGGTGTCATATCCTTACATCTCTCTCTGTTTCTGCCACCAGCTGGACTCTCCTCCTCTCTCCTTTTCTGTCACACTCCATCTCTCTCGCATTCATTTCTGTCCTCTGTGTCTCTGCTCCCTTCTTGTGTTTCCACTGTCACACTTCTCAGCTCTCTCCCTCCACAGATCCAACGTGATCCTCTGTCTCTCTCTGAGACTTCATCCACACTCAGTCAGCTGAATTTGAAAACACAGTTTACGTGTGAATACACAATGTGTTTTTAGGTTGTCTTTATGAGAAAGAGTTTTGCAAAATGCATGACCTCTTCTCATGTGTAAACTAGAGTAAACACATTTGAAGAAGTGAAACACAGCCCTGTGACTCCTTCAATATGGGGTATACTTTTTTGGACCTAATTACATATTCAGGTGGTGTTGTGTACATCTTGTGCTTTACATTAAACATGCTTAAAAATAGTTATTTGACCGCAGCAAAAGTTTTACTTGTTATTAAAGTAAAAACTTAACAACAATACAGGATAGTGACAACAACAATATTGTGTCATTACTGCCACACAGCATTCAAACAAGCCTAATTGTCATAACTATCTAAAAGCTCCGATTTCTCTACGTAAAAACATTGTGTTTTGGAAAAATGTTAGCTGAGGGTGGGCGGTGGGCCTAAACGGAGAGAAAAATATGAGTTTTGTGCAGTTTAGCATTAGTGAAATACAAACGATCACAACGTCGTTTTATACAAATGCATCCTTTAAACCTTTAAAATGTGCAAAGCAACATGGCTGAAACCCATTGTCAGCCTGACAGACGAGAGAGACTTCCCATTGCTTTGTATCAGTACTTCATAATATTTCTGCCAGACATAAAGAATTTAAATCCACATGTACATTTCCAAACAACACTTGCTGTGAATGGAGGGCCCTCAATGAGATTTCATAACCTAGACCTCATCGCCATTGTCACATCCTATTGTTCATTTCTTTTTCCGTCACTTTCCAACACACACTCTCTGTCAGCAACAGCAACTTGCATCTGTGCATGTGTATCCATGTGCACATGCATGCGCAGACTCACAGGTATGTATATGCATGCGAGCGATTGTGCTGCACACATGAATTAACACACCTTCTGCACATGTGTGTGTGACTCCAGCCTCCGGGCAATGCTGCGCCATGAAATAAGCCAGCTGAGCCATCAGAGTGAAAATGGGGTCAAATTGGCCCTTTCAACTGGCCTTGATCTTCCAATCATTCCTAAAACCTGCCTGCCACTTCATAAAACAGCCCTACATCCAAACCCACAGCAAATTTCAACATTTGAGGACATACGCTGATAACTTGTGTGTGCATGTCCTGTACAAGTATCTGAAGTGTCAGCTAGTACATGTTGTGTTCGCTGTTCAGCTCTCTGTGTGAACGTGTGCTTGGGTGATTTGTGCGATCGCTTTGCCCATATTCACATACCCTCTCTTGCTCTCAATTTCTGCAGTTAAATGTGGTTTGTTTGCATCTGTAGTGAGTGAGGGAGAGCCGCGATCAATGCCAAAACCATTACGGGACATGCTTTGAGCGGAGCAGCCCCATTTTAGCAATTTGGCAGTGGCCGAGGCCTGCATATGGAATTATTTGATCAATAGCCTTGTAGCTTGTTAGAGAGGAGTAAATTATATGATCAATGTTGTGTACAATGCGGCTACTTGCTCACTGCGTCGAGAGCTTCTGTTTGTGTGTGTGACTCCTTTTGTGTGTGTGAATCAATGTGTGTGTGCAGACATAACCGTGCATGTGTACGTGTGGATATGTAATTCCTAAATGATTTTTGTGCATACATTGTTGGTGCCCTGTTGTTGCAACATTTACTTTCCTACTTCTCAGAATAAAGGGCTCGTTTCCTCAGGCTCTTTGTATATTTTTCGCTCGCTGTCTGGACATAATACGTTTTTTTTTTGAGAGTGGAAGCAGATAGGGATATCAAATGGCAGAGATGAAAATAGAATGAATGGGGAGTAGGGGAGACTAGCTAAATCATTGATGTGTATCATAGTGCCTATGAACACACAACACACTGAGCCATCTTCTTGGCTATTCACCTCCAATAACACGCTCTTATCACTCCACCAACAAGTACACCTCTCATACTGCAACATGTATAATACATTTGTGTACAATACGTTTCCAGACACATTCATATTCACTCACAAAGATACATATGAGTGTAGACCACACAGATAAAAGACCATTGCAGTTACATGTCTTCAAAGGGACTCGAGCTGAAGTGGCTCAAGTGAAGGAGGTGACTTCTAAACTGAGACACAGACACACACACCTCTATTTTGAGTCCATGTCCATCTCTGTGGATGAGATCACTACCCTCTCTGTCACTCTGAAACACTGCCTGTGTGCGTCTAAGTGTGACTGTGAGTGGCGTACATCAGGGTGAAGCGATACCTCTCCTCATTGTAGGTTCATGGTCGTGTACATGTCATGAGATTCACAGAGAGACAGCCTGATAGCCCGGCAGAAAGGCCTCGCTTTGAGCCTGATTTGCTTTTTGGTTCTTGTCTCACTCCCTCTTTCTCTCCTGTCACATGGTAAAAGTTGAACCATCGGGGGGATGATAAGCAAATGACACGAGGAGGAGGGGGTTGGGGCAGGGATAGAGAGGGGTGGGTGGATGGATGGAGGTAGGGACACATGAAGGGAGGTGGGGGAGAGAGAGAACGACACAAAGGAGAGGCTGTCACACTCACTTAGATGCTGAAATATTAAAGTGAGCAGTCAGGTTGTAATTTTCCTGAGAAAGCCGAGGGAAGAGGGGGATAAGTGAAGCGAAAGAAGGAGGGAGGCGGGGAGACGAGTGATAGAGACATGGAGAGAGGGAAGGTATCACCGCTGATCTCTCTTTCCTCCCTCTTGGAAGAGACACGGCACACTTTTAATACCACTACTTTAATTAGCTTGGCTTTATACGGTCTGTCTCTCTCTGCTGCTCTGCTCCGCAAGATGTGAATAATTCAGCAGAAATGGTGTACCGCTGCCTGGCAAAGACAGCAGGTCCACCAATCTGCAATGTATCTGTGGAAAAGAAACATAGAGAGAGAAGGAGAGAAGGAGAGAAAGAGAGAGAAGTAAGAAAACAGATACTTTTCAGGTGCTTGTGGGTGCAGTGTTCTGCAGTGGTTAAAGTTTAAATTAAAGGATAAACACACAAGTTTTCTGCATTAGTATCCTGATGTGACTGCGTGCCTTCACCTCAGCTAAAACTCCAGATGAGCTTCTTAACATAACTGCAAATAAATAGTAATATAATATTTCTTCACTTTTAAAAGGCCCACATTTTCCAGGCTTTCTTCCAAAAGTAGGAAACTCAAAATGTTCCCTTCAGCAATTCCCAGGAAAAAGTAAAAAGTCTGTGTGTTTGGTGTTTATAAGTAAATGTCCATGTGTGTGTATGTGCGTGTTTTTGTGCTTCTTTGTGCAATTTACCCAGTGTCTGTAACAGTTTGTGTAAGGTAGCGCTTTTGTCTTGGTATTTGACTGTGTGTGTGTGTGTGTGTGTGTGTGTGTGTGTGTGTGTGTATGTGTGTGTGTGTGTGTGTGTTTGTGTTTGCATGTCAGGCACTGCTTAGCTCACCAATTTGAGTCGTTGAGGATGATATATCAGGACACTGCAGGTTGGTGGTTTTGGTGGTGTGCGGGGTTGGCGGAAAGACGAGTGAGAAGAGACCGGTGATGTACTTTCTCTCACGTATCATCATATTGATATTGTATGTTCCGTGTGTGTGTGTGCTTGTGTGATCCTTCGTTGTGACAGCCTGTCAACCTGCACCCCAACTCCCAAAGCCACTCGTGTCCCAGGCTCCCCAGCAAAGCAGCATCACTGTCTGGATGGGTACGCTTGGTGACTGAGGGGGCCGCGGTGTGCTTAGTGGCCCAGACAAGGTGAGGGTTTCTGGGGCAGGCTGAGGTGGGCTGTCCCCTGTGTCAACCCTGGAGCCTTCACTGTCAGTGTGCGGGTGAGAGGAGGTAGGACTGAGACATTCTTACGCACCGCACGCACGCACGCACGCACGCACACACACACACACACACACACACACACACACACACACACATAGTGATATAAGCACTGCTATACCTCCAGTCATCTTTCAGCTTTTGAAGAAGTTTTAATGAGTTGATAATAAATAGAATACCCCTCTCCCGTCCTCTCTGTTGCTCTATGTCCATCTTTGTCTCTGTCTCCCCTTTGTGTGACTTGTCTCCATTCCAATCATAGCTCGCTTCAGCGCTCGTTGAGTCACGTCTGAAATACAATCGACATGACAGCCTGAGTCAGCCAGGACAGCGAGCTGAGCGCAGATTAGTCATCCTGGTGAGGTGCTTTTGTCCAGGGACGATGACAGATCTATGAAATGAAGAGGAGAGTGATGCACCGAGGGGTGTCTGCCTGTCTCAACTAGGAATTACAGATACTCCTGAGTGTGTGTGACCGTGGTTATGTGAGTGACTGTGTGTGTTTGTGTCCAGCTCTATAAAAAGACATGACTCCACGGCTCAATCTCTAAATCAAAGGCAAAATTAGTGTGCTTTGTTGTCTGTGTACAGATCCGCAACAACATAAAAACGGAGAGACACAGAGCAGTGAGTTGGTCATTGAGAGTGAAGTAAAGAGTACACATTGTCCTCATGTCCTGATTTATTTCTATGTCATGATGTCCTTCCCGCTGGCTACAAGCAGGGCAACAACTTGTCTCACAGTTGTGAGGGCTGTTTTGGAGCTTCCCAATCAAACATGATCCGCTGACACTAATCTTGTTTGCGACTAGATCGGTCACCGTAATCCTTTCCACAACAAATAGGCTTCTACAGCACACCGTGAATGCCACCCCCGACCAGGTTGAAATGGTCTCTCACAGTATCATTCATTGAAAATCTGTCAACAGAAGACGCTTCCCGTATCAAACTCCTTATAACTATCTCAAAGCAAAGGGGATGCACATTCATCTTTCTTAGTATCATCCATCGTTATCTGTCATTATAACACATTTAAAACTTACTGTCACACTGTTTGTGACAGGCGGCAAAAACACTTCATCCCTCAAGGGAATAAGCTGCTCTTTTTAGCTTGATGTGTTTTGTATCCAAGTAATAAAAACACATTATTATGTAATCCACGTTATCAAGATTTATTTTGGATTGTTCAAAATACCCTGATTTGTTATTCCAGAGACTCTTTATTTCCAGGCTTATTCGACTATTTTTAGACTCACTTTAATTTGGCGTCCGGTCTGGTTTGAGGTTATGTTGGAGTGAATTAGACTCAAAATCTCAGTATATTTTAGATACTTTCCTGTAAAATGACATTAAATACCTTATTTCATTCTAAGATTTCCTCCCACAAACCCTGACGAAAAGTTGCTTTACCATAACTAAACCAGGGACCGGTTCACTGGGGCTTATCAGATTTTCAAATACGCTAATTATATTGCAAATTCAACTTTGTCACAAGCCTGGCTAATACCTTAACAAAATATATTTGGGTGTAACACTGGACAAACTAGATATGTTTTTAATAAGGCATTTATATAATGTAAATTTACAGTCAAAGTATCAACATGTTTATGAAAAGAAGGGAACAGGTTTTTAAGCTGCTTGTTGGACAGTTTCCCATGAAAAACAGATGGCCTCAGCATAGCTGTTAGTGTTGTGTTGACAAAAGAAATGTCCTGGCTGATTTAGGGACTCTGGATTGAGCTGCTGTGTTTTGATGACACACACACACACATACACACACACACACACACACACACACAAACACACACACACACACACACCTTGTCACCCTCAAACCTAGACTTAGGAGGTGTGTGTGAGCGAGTGACTGATTAAATCAACTTTCATTTCTAATTCTCCTCAGACCCCTGAGGTTATCCTGCACCATCACTGCTGAGGGGGGAGGACAGGGGGAGGCAGATGACAGAGAGAGGGAGAGATTCAACTGCTTAGACAGGAAGCTGCTTTTGTGGTCAAATGGACACATATTGACAGGCAAAGTATCACACACAAAGCGTATTGCGGTGGCTTTGAGTCATTAAGGGGCTTTTCTTTAATTTGCTTGGCATTGCTTTCCTTTTTTCTCCTTCTGCTGAAAGGTTACGCAGCTCATGTCTGTGTTCCTTTGGTTGTGCCTTCAGGGAATAAAACTGGCTGAGTGTAGGAGCTGAATTATACATCTAAATATATACATAAACTTTGGTCTGTTGTCAGTGTGTGCTGCTCCGCGCTAGAGCCGGGCATCCTCTTAAAAGCCTCAGCATTCAGATCACTTCAGTCCCATGGACTTGCAGGTCAGCTAAAACTATTTAAATGCCAAGACACTTTGGAGGATACAGACGGGTTTACATTGAGGTATAGACTGAGGTCACTAAAAGCAAACAATAGTGTTTTCACAACAGGAGCCTCTGTTGAAGCTTGTTCAGTGGGGTGTCAATCAAAGCCGATGTACTGTAGGTGTATGCCAGGATTTGTTCAGTCAGTGCATTTTCATTAAAATGTTCTATTATATTTCTAATTCCTGCCCGCCTGTAGGCTAAATATTTTTACGGACCTCTCAGTTTTTAATTGATAACAATGTGGAGACAAATATGCCTAAAAATGTAGCCAGACTATCAAGACAAATGTATTTGGAGATAAAACGACAGGAGATCACATTGTATAGGAAAATTGTGCGGAATGTGCAATAATGGCAGGTATATTGGTCTTAACTTCACCGTTGGTTAGTTTACTTCTTTAAAGACGTGATTTCCTTGTTTTTTGAGCTAGAAGAGACCAATTATTGAGAAAGACAGTGGAGCCGGGAGATGTAATACGTTATGAAACTAGTGATTGAGACGATAAAAGCTGGTTAACAATGTTCACTGAAGTGATAAATTGAGTTAGAAGTAGTGTAATTTTCTCATAGACTTCTATACATATTGCCTTTTTACAACCAGTGGATTCACTCCTTGCTGGCCATTGAAAAAAAGTAAGGCATTTACACACTTTTCAGACCTTTTTTATTCACCCCATGACTGTGATGCTACTATTTGTTCCAATCTTCTTATTTAAATACATTTGAGTATCCTGGGGTGTTTAAAGAACTCCCTGATCGTCACAGACCTTAAGTGAACTCTCACCTTGACCACATTTTAAAGAACTTGAAGTGAGAGTATAATCTCAAGATCAATGTAAAGATGCCATCTAAGCTAGGTAAATGTGCACTAAGCCCCACATAAAGGTTACGCTTGAGTGAAATTATATATGTCTGAAATGCCAGTGTTTTAAAAATACATTCATAAATGTCCTCTGAAAAGATTTCCAAGGCTAATGTAGCAAAGATAATAAGAGCTGCCAAAGGGAAAATGTATTTTATAACGGCCTACATAGTTTCCTACTATGACGTGGATGTTTCATGAATAAATGAGACTAGCACATTTAGATGTAGATTAGCCAAACCGAGGTTGAATCAGGCAAGTAGGAGGTGAGTTTTTATATAGGAGTGATTTTATCAGTCTCGCACCCGTCGCCTCCATCTATCCTGCCTTAGTCCTTTTCTCCTTCCTCCTCCCCTCTTGTCCCCCTCCTCCCTCCTCCTTTCATTGTGGACGGTGGTGAAATATCAGTATTGTTTACGAAGAAGATTAGGGCAGAATTGGGCAGAAGGCGGTTGTTCTGTGACGATGGAGATAAGATAGGTGATGGTGGCGTGTGTGTGTGTGTGTGTGTGTGTGTGTGTGTGTGTGTGTGTGTGTGTGTGTGTGTGTGTGTGTGTGTGTGTGTGTGTGTGTGTGTGTGTGTGCCACGTGCAACCCCGCCTTATCTTGGAAGCAGGCGGAGCAGCCATATGAAGTTGTTCATTGTAATTACCCGTGGCAAGAGTAGATTTCATAGGGAGATTGGGGGAGAGAGTGACAGAATTAAAGCGAAGGGGAGAGACAAAGGAAGGAAAATCTAAGAAAGGAGGAGAGAAAGTACATTATGAAAATTCAAAGGCACAAAATGAACACCGTCCATTATCCACACACCTCATTTTCTGTTCTGCTGCATGCACATCATTGTGTCTGAGTATTTTTCACTCTCATCTGTGATATCTCAGTGCTGCCATATCTTAATGACCTTTTGTAAGTCTAACATCTTAGCCACTGTTCTAATAATCAGCATCTCATGACTCATCCCCATCTTTCCCGTGTTATTCAATCAGTGATCTTTTCTCTCGCTACCCGTCTATTGCTCTCCACTGTAATTATCGCACTGGATGAGAATGTCAGGTGCAGTCGACCAGATATTCATCTTCAAATGGAAAATCAATCCGGGATCTGTTGAAAGGTATTCCATTATTTTAAGCTTTTTTTTTTTACATGCATTTAGTGACTTTATGTAGACTTCATTTAAATATACATTTTTCACTTAAGAAGATACACCATGCCCCAAACCTCCATCAATTATCAATGTCCTGCGTGCACAAAATAAATACCTAAAGAATCAATAAAACTCCATGCTTAATGTGACCTTTTCATGCAAAGTTTCAACATTTGTCAAAATCGGACCCTCCACTTTCAGCTTGTAATATTATGTTGACAGACCGATTATTGGTCTAATGCAGAGAGGCCCAGGGACCTTAGTTGAAATCAACGGGAACAATAGCAATCACCTTCTGCATTTTAACGTGATATTGAGATGCTAAATGGGACTATAATTCATAAATATGGATCTTACATATTTAAAGGGAGTTTTACCTAAAAAAATAATACTGCATGAACATTATTTGATAGAGATCTAACCAGGCCGGCTCAAAGTCACATTACCTAACTGCTTAACCCAGATTTAGCTCTTGACATTTTCTCTGTTTTTCCTCTGTGTCTGAGGCTGTATTGACTCCTCTCTCAGTTGAACTGTTCTCACAGTTTGCTCTTTCTTTCACATTATGTGCAGATTTAGCTTCTCCTCCTCACATATTGAACTTTTAATATTTTACAAACATTTTTGAGGTAACTCCACTACAGTGCATTTATCTGCAGTATCAAAAACAATTGTTTTTTTTTTAAATCATACGTTAGTCATCATGAATGAGTGAGGTTGGGTGGCCAGAGCTGCTGCTGATTTTCTTTTTTTACATTTTGCGGTAGCTTTGGACAGCCATTCATAAAAACACACAGTTTGCTCCAGCTTCAAGGTGTTGAAAGAATGAGAGACGACATCACAAAGCCCTATTCACTGATAGCCTGAACACAATAACATTCATTTTCGACTTCTTAGCAAAATATTATCAATTCTTAACAAGATTGTGGACCTTCACTTCTCTCTATTAAATGGTAACAAAGGCAGTGTGCACCTCTCAGGGTGAGAAAATGACATTCCTGCGGCATCTTGAAACTGCTTTGGAAGCAGCACTTAGTCACATCATCCAAAGAAAGGAATGTCCTGCTGTATTTTTCAGCAGCTTTGGCTGATCTTTGCGGACCTTTCTGAACACAACTTTTCAACCTTGAAGGAAATGTAGATGTTACAAGGCATTGCTCATCGTTTAAACAAGGATCAGTTCTTCTGTTGCGTATCTTTTGTTCTATATGTCTTAGATGGAATCATTTCAACACACTTTTTTGGTCTTTTCGTTAAGTTTCCAGCGACCATATCACCATCATCTAATCAGCTAAAGATTTGCTATCGGCACTGTTTCCTTTTTTTCACATAATAGAAAAAAATCTGTGCAATTTATTTTTTATCTTGCCAGTTTAAAACAGCATGACTGAGGCGTTGAATATGGATTTGTGGTTGAGTTATATGCAAGTTATATTGCACAGAACAAGTATTAAAATGTGAATGTCTTTGTAAATGGGTGCATTTCTTGCAAAATTCTTATGAGGAGTGATTGAGGCTTTCAGTTTTCACTTGGGCAACCAACAGAAGCTCTTCCAAAAATAAATTAAGTATAAATTCCCGTTAAATGGCTTCCAATTTATTTCTTTACCCCTATTTATTTTAACTTTGAATCTTTTCTCAGGACCTTGTTCACCTGCATGTAGCCAGCTTCACTGCCACTCAACTATGATTTGTCAAAGGAATTTTACCTTAAAATGAGCCTTGATGCTCTCTTGAGCAGCCCAAAAAGAAGTCATTTTAGTCCTTAAAAGCAATTTTATATCCATATAAAATTGGAACATTAGGCCCAACTTTATCTATTTATCACTATGAAAATAATGGGGCAATGACCTACAGCACCAACAGTAGCTGTATCACTGCAAATTTGAAGTTGAATTTGAGTTATGAATTCATTTTCCACTGCTCTTCCCTCCACTCTCCTCTAGATCCAGTCTGCTCTGCCTAAGGCAAGTGTCCTGCTCCGCTCATTCAACTGAATAAAAGCTTGAACTTCCCCTCAGGTAAAGATGTCTCCAAGGAACACACAATGTGCACACACACACACACACACACACACACACACACACACACACACACACACACACACACACACACACACACACACACACACACACACACACACACACAGAACTAAATACACCTGCAGAGCATGCAATGGGGGTTTAAAAGGCTGTGGTGCGTTAGCTTAACATTAGCATCTGTTTAGGAAGAGCTAAATGAGTGCTGTGATGTGTGTCATGCAAGTGTGTGTGTGTGTGTGTGTGTGTGTGTGTGTGTGTGTGTGTGTGTGTGTGTGTGTGTGTGTGTGTGTGTGTGTGTGTGTGTGTGTGTGTGTGTGTGTGTGTGTGTGTGTGTGTGTCACTAAATAGTGTTGACACTGTGTGTAGATAACAGCTCAGATGCGACAGGCTAACAGATTAGCAACTGCAGGCTAAACAGCCAATTTGCCTGCTGTTACAGATATGGAGCTAAACAAACAGCTTATTGTATTCTTCTAATGTAGCGTAATTTAAGTGTTTCATCATTTTCATTTTATGATTAAAAGAAAATGAACGTCATTGAAAAACCCTATTTTAGCATGTTTCAGCACATCGTCATGTTAAATATAATGGTATTGCAGCAGGTTAATTTCCCCATTAATCAATACATATAGATGTTTTACTTACCCCTAGAGGTGCTAGTCAATGCTAAGAAATGTAAATGCTCTACGAATACTGGTTATTATTAAAACATTGGCAATGGTCAGCATATAGAGATCAGAAAGACCTGCATGATGACTTTTTACACTGAGCAACCTAGCTGGTTCAATGTAGAAAAAGTGTAAATTCAGATGATATGCACAGTCTGAATTATAGTAGTTGATTAGAAGAAAATATCCATAATAACTTCAGAAAATCTCATGGCCTTTATCACTGCATACAATCATCTGCCATTATTGTTCAGTGTGACATTTACGGTGCGAGGCAGACAGACTGAAACTGTCTGTGTTGTCTTGGTTATTAAGTTCGGGAAGAGAGCAAGACAGTAAATGGATTTATAAAAAGAGCTGTAAGAGGTGTCTAATCTTGATGCACATCAGGAAGTAAAACATAATGATGGTAATTAATGAACAATAAGAAGGTTGATCTCACCTTTGGCATCCACACTTCAGAGGAATTTATCATGCTGACTTATTGCTGAGCCAAACATCAATTCTTCCCCAAATAAATACAAGTTATATAGTATTAAAAGGATGCTTCGTCATACGCCATTTATGGTATTTTAAGTATTCATGACAAACACCAGTCCGAAAAACTTTTTTAGAGTCACTGATTCACCCACCAAATGACGTCTAATGGAGGGACAGTCAGAGAGAAAAGTGTACTGAGAGCAAAAAGTCCTCAAGAAATAGTTGTGTGTTTATAGGTGGGTAAACTGTTCTTCTACTCTACTGCTTTTGTTTCTTGAACCTTTCCTTAAGATGGTGTTTTTTCCCAGGCGGTCGCTGGTGAGACTTATCTGTCCGTCCAATTACTTTTGCCGTCTTCTTTTGCCCTTGTCTATAACAAATGTCATAATTCACATGACCGCAAGAGGTCCTTGTAAAGTAAACACTTTGTTTTTAGGCATGTGAGCAAAGGACAAACTCTATCACTGTTCTTGCAAGGAAAGAAAGGAATGGAAAGAGATAGATGAATAAATATGAAAAGAGAGAGAGAGAGAGATGCCCCAGTTAGGTTTGGGTCAACTGCGGGACAAGGAGTTCCAGGGGGAAGCTTGACTGTTGTTGATGTGCTGTTTTTCTACCTAGCTCCCTCCCTCCACTTCAGAGGGGTGGTAATGCTGCGCTCATCTATCATTCATCAGCGTTGACTATATGATCCAGATCGGATGATCCACATTTAGCTCCCCATGCGTCCTCGTACTCCCCCTCTCCCAAAACCCCTGCCTTTCAGTTGTACTTGTTCCTGTCTCTATCTCCCCTCTTTGTTTCTGTGTTTGGCTCCTCAGTGAATCTGCTCAATGCCCATCTCTGTTTCACTGTCTTTTCTTTCAAGGTCTTCTTTTGTTTTTTGCTTCTCCCCGCTTTCACTTCCAGCCATCACAGTCAAATTTAAATGATGCAAAAGTTTTGGTTTGTTTCCAAAACCAATGACTCTGAACTTTTTTTTAAATGGCTTTCCTAGATTGTCCTTGTCCGCTTTATTCATCTCTGTATCTTTTTCTGTCTCTCTTAAATTCACACACTCAAACACTCATTCACCCTCAGGTCTTTTCTTCTTGCAGTGACTTTGAATAAAGCAGTTGAGGTGGGTGAACTCAAGGGCTCAAAGACTTACTGCTGACACTCCAACAGGAACATTCCCAAAGGCAGCGTATTATTTGACACTCAGCCAATCAGCTTTTTGCTTCTGCATGACTGACAGCGGCGGTGTCTAATTACACAGGAATGTTTGGAAGCACCCGGTTAATCCTGTAAATGCCTATCCAAAACTAAAACTCCCCACTTTGGATAAACAACAAGGACAAGTCATTGTATTTCTAGCAGCATGGGGTAGAGGAGCAGGGGGATTCCCCGCTCATCTGGGACAATTAGAGTATTTTTTTCAGATGTGGATCAGTCTGAGTGCACTGTGGGCGTCCAGACATGTTCTGAGGAAAATCAGAGGTGTGACATTCAGAACTGTGACTATTGTTCCCATCTGACTCTGAAAAGTGGAGATAAGTAATTGGAGATGGCTCAAAAAGCCATTAATGGGCTACGTTTGAGATCATGAGATACATTGAAATCAAAACAACACTCAGCACCTTTCAAACACCTTTCATAAAAGTTGATATAAGGGGCAACTCACTCCAGACAGATATTTTTTGAAACCATATCAGCCATTTAAGATGTAAGTCACTTGTGTCATATGACTTATAACCATTCTTCAAATCAAAAACATCTTCTCATGCCAATCAATGTTTATACATTTGTGTCTATGTCTTGGATTTCTTGTATTTGCTTTGGAAAATGTCAGGATTTCAGGGGCTTGTCAATATACAACACAACACGTGTAATATTCACCAGATAAAGAATGTTGTTCATTTTGATTGTGAATAAGAAAATAGTCAGAAGTCGAGATGGCATCCATCTGACCTGGGGGATGAAGTTGAGTATCACTGGTCAAAAGCCTGCATCAAAAAACAAGATGGCTAATCTCATTGGGTGTATTCCTTAAAATGTAAAAATATTTTGTTTTGAATTCATTATTGTACTGTATCTTTACAGTTTTACTACTGCCATATATATTTATGGTAGATGAAGGGCATAAATACAATAAATCAGTGAGTAATATTAAAGCAGTTTTCTTTCAGTGTACTCATGATGAAGAGCCACTGATTTTCAGATATTTGTCAGCATGTTAAAGATAGTTGGTTCTGAAGAGGCTGGTGGCCCAAACTGTGGCGGAGGTCTTCGTTTGGTGTTCATTTCAGGTCAGTTTGGCAAGCTGAAAACAACTAGAGCCAGAAAAATAAGAAAAAGATATCTTTAAATGCAACAATTTGCAATGCAAAATAAAATGTGTTTTATCCTCGCAGCAAATACAGAGGTCAGTCTCCTTGACAACAGCGCAGAAGTGCAACTGGACCCAGTGAATTATCTTCAAGCTTCTTGCGGGTAGCTGGTACTACATGGCCGCTAATGGATTGCTTACATTTACTGTTAGAGTCCAACTGTGTATTACTGAATCTTGAATCAAATAAACAATCCCCAGAGTACATGCTCTATCGTTGCTTCATGTCGTCTTGGGGATAGCAAAGCCAGCCATGGAGACAAAAAAGGAAGCGAAGGAGTGCTATTTAAGAGATAAAGAAGCCCAAGCGCATTGTGCGGTTGTCAACTCAGAGTTGAGCTAGATGTGACCTGATTTGCCTACGTTAATATCACATGCCATTTCAAAATTAGCAAGGCGGACACATGGGACTCCAGCCACTGTTTGCTTTCTTAATGGTACCGCACTAGTAGGTCTACTTCTGTCTGTGTGCATGTACGTGTGTGATGTATCGGCCTGGATGAAAACATGGTCATGTACATTCAGAAATATCCAACTACATATTCCATATTTCTTCATACGACGAGGCTCATCATATTGTATTACACGGTGCAAATCCTTGACAGAGCTGGAGTATAGAGAGTCATAATTCTCATCAGCCTGTGTCTGATGGGCAGTATGAAGAGAAAAGATGGAAGAAAGGGAGAAAAGTAGAGAGAGGAAAAAGAGGGGGAAGAGGAAATGTCCAAAGAAATGTTCAAATAACACAGGGAAGACATCAAGATAAAGAGGAAGCGATGAAGTGTATCCTGACCTTGTTGCCTCAGCTTTAATGGAAGATTCATGTTCGCAGGGTCATTGATCACCTATGGGACACGGAGAGGAGAGGAGGATCCAGAGCAGCAGGTGTGTTGGGGAATGAAGAGGTGTGGAGTTAAGAGAGGAAAGAGGGATAGTGTAGAGTAGAACAGCGAGAATTAATTTTCAAATCTAAAATGAGAGAAGAGGTAACACATCGATTTTGATGCAATAAAGGAAATGAACTGCCTTACTCTCAACTTAATCAACACACTCAAGGTCTGTGTGGGGAGATTTGGTTAAAGAACAGTTGCTGGCGGTTGGATTTGTGTCATTGGATCTACGTGCACACACATAGACAAACTCATACAGGCATTTATTGAGTAAGATCTGCTCAGATGAATGACACACACACAGACACACACACACACACAGACACACACACACACACACACACACACACACACACACACACACACACACACACACACACATACACACACCGACACACTATCCCTCCTGTCCTGCAGCCTTCCTACTGATCATCACACACTTGATTGGGCCAGGAGAAAGCCAGTGTGTGCGTGCTTGAGTGTGTCCATATTATGACATGAGTGCTTATCTTAGCATGTGTGATTTGACGTATTATATGCCCGCTCTGTTGTTGGTGTGTGTGCACGCGTGAATGTGTGTTTTACTCCCACTTGACTAGCCATCTATGTGAAATGAGTGCAAATGTGCAACTGAGGTGTGAGTGTGTCTGCATGCTTTCTGCCTGTATGCTTTGCCAGTGTGTGTACTGTATGTGCGATATGTGTGTGTACGTGCGATGTGTGTGTGTCCTTGGTTGGTCTTACAAGTGCCGGGGCAGTAAGCTTGTCCACACTGGTGAGGGAGCGAGAGAAAGAGAAAGAAGGAGTGAGGAAGCAAGAAAGACAGAGAGTGGGGGGTCTCGGGGGGTTAATGGTGCTACATGATTACTGTCCGTTGTAGGTCAACCTGTTGTTCTCTCCCTCTCTCCCTCTCTACCTCTCCCTTTCCCTCCATTCCTCCCTCTCCCTGGCTTGCACCTGCCTACTCCGCCCCGGCATTGTGCCGCTGTGAAAACGTTTAACCGATGCTGAATGAACCAGCTACCCCCCTCCCTCCCTCCCTGGCCATTCCCTTCAGTGTTAGAGAACTAGCAGGGGTGGGAGTAAGGGGGAGGCAGGATATGGAGAGATATAGAGAATGGGGCAGGGGGGCAACAAAGGGCACATTCTCCCCTCCCCTGCATACTCTGCCCCACTTCATTCTGGCCCAGCCCAGAGCAAAGGGCTTTGTTTCCGGGACAAGGCAGAAATATGGCTGATCGCTCCGATCTTCCAAAGTGAGCATCACAGCCTGGAAAGAGGAGGTGGAAAGGGGGAGAGGAGAGGACGAGAAGAGAGGAGAGGAGAAGAGGGGAGAGGAGAGAGGAGAAGGGAGAGAAGTGAAGGGAAGGGCACAGCAGAGGATAGGAGAGGAGAGAAGGGAACAGCAGTAAAGTTTTGAAAGCAGTGGTATGAAGTAACTTAAATTGGATTCATTCAAGTACTTAAAGTAATTGTGAGGGACTTGTACTTTATTTGAGTATGTCCACTTTTTTGCTACCTTGTACTTCTACCCCACTGCTTTTGAGCATCATGTGCACCGCCGGAGCGAATTTGCATTGACATGTAATCGTGACGCGCCCCAAAAATCTTATCCGGTGTGAACGCAGCATAAGACTGCCAAATTCCTCAGCTTGCACTATTTTTATTGTTTAATCAGTTTTATGTCTTATATATATTTATGTTGCATTGTTGGAGGAGCATGATTTTCACTGCATATATTTGCTGCCTCTGTCAGCTTTATGACTAAGATGTCATGTTAGGGTTAGGGTTAGGGTTTGTGTCATCTGACCAGCTTGAGCCTCTGTCCAACGACATGCAGTTCATTTTCAAACTAACCCAGAAATCGACAAAAGATATTGTACATGCTATGGAAACTACTGTTTCATTCCCTTGACAACATTTCTTCAGGTCTTTACAAAGTGCAAAACATATTTCAAAATCAGAATTCAGACACTTAACTTAAAAGACGTTTTTTCTGCAGGTACTTTAAAAGTTGTATGGACAACTTGTTATGTCTTAAATTTAAGTCCATCATAATAATTATTTTTAAGTTGATTCCTTTTAAGAAAGGATAACTATTTTGTCCAAATGTTCTTAATGGTTACACATAGTACACAGTGTATTGTCTGGAATGGTGGCCCATCAAGAACATCACCCGGTGGATGTTTCCTC
This sequence comes from Eleginops maclovinus, assembly GCF_036324505.1. Classification (NCBI taxonomy): domain Eukaryota; kingdom Metazoa; phylum Chordata; class Actinopteri; order Perciformes; family Eleginopidae; genus Eleginops; species Eleginops maclovinus. Next base: position 19,543,823 of record NC_086370.1, read on the forward strand.
CAAAGTCCAAATGAAAATGATGCTGTTGTTTAAGCACTGCATTAGAGCATCCGTGTGTCTCCACTCTCAACTCTCCTAAAGGGTTAGGTGTGTTGTTGTTCTCTGAGTGTTAAAAGGCATTCTGGGAAATATAAGATATCGCTGACAGAAGTAGACATGATGCAAGGTGGTAAAAAATGTAATAATTAAAGAGTAATTTAAAACATTTCATGACAAAACCCTGTAACTGCTAGAAGGCACACAGAAGTGTCAATATCTATCTGATGGGGATTTTTCCTAATTAACCTTTGACTTAACTAGATATAACTAGCAGTCCAGCAGTGGCTCAGTCAGTAGGGGCTTGGACTGGGAATCGTAGGGTCACCGGTTCAAGTCCCCAAACAGACTTGAAATTGGACTGCTACTTGGAGAGGTCCTAGTTCACCTCCTGACCCTGCTGTGGTGCCCTTGAGCAAGGCACCGGACACCTCCAATCCCCCCTCCCCATTGCTCCCCGGGTGCTGCCCACTGCTCCTAGTACTAGGATGAGTTCAGCTTATCAACATAAAGTAAGTAAAACTCTGGTGAATGGTTAGTATGTTATTTTGTTATTTCCAAAACATTGCTCCGATACACTTGTGTATTTCCTCGAGTTGTGTTAGTAGCTATTATACCTTATCAGGATTTCTGCAAAACAGAAAAGTTTGGTAACACTAGATATGAAAAGATGTCAATAATTCAGTATCTGAGAAAAAGTGAAGCTGAGGCTGGTTATGTTTCCATTGTTCAGTATCAGCTCTTGGCTCATTATTGTCGGGAAATGTATTTTATAACATAATTTTCTCCCAGACCTTCCTAGCTTTCACACCCATAGTCCTCTGATATGGTAGAGAAAGAAATACATATTATTTCAATACTGTATTCATTCAAGACATATTTTCAGTTTTTCTCTCTCGCACAAATATCCACGCACACACACACACACACACACACACACACACACACACACACACACACACACACACACACACACACACACACACACACACACACACACACACACACACACACACACACACACACACACACACACACACACACACACATATCCATAGAGCAGGGCTGAAAAAACAATTACAGTTTCTCATTAAGGCACTCCTAATCCCTTTATGCAAAACACAGTTACACAAGTACACACAATGAGGAAAAAGAGAGAATCAGGGAGGGGAGGAAAAGAGGAGGGAGAGTGAAGAAAAAAATGTAGCGCAAATGCGAGGAGAATAATTACATATATCATGAAGCCGTCCCTTTTATTTCGGATGTCACTTCTGATGTCACTGGCCGGCTTTGGCGCTAATTTGAATTCAGACCTTTATCAGTTGCCGGCAGCAGATTTTGAGTGACAGCGCCACCAAACGCCTCTCGCCAGCCGTCCTATTGATTTCTCTAAATCCCCAACAATAGCATTTGCATGCTTGTTTCTGTTATAATACAGATATGCCGTTTCGGAAATTAAAGAGCGGCATGCAGACCAGAGGTAACTAATTGTGTGCCTGTGTAATGAGTGCAGTTTCAATTTGATATAACCCACAGCTTTTCCCCTCGCAGGCCTGCGCTAAGTACTTTCAAGTCTTTGTGGGGAAATAATTGATTTTTGTGCTTTGGGCACAGGGAAAACTATTATGATCTTTTTGAATAATGGCAGCGGGAGGAAAGGCGTGTTGAACGATTTAAATTGGTATTAGAGCAGAGGAAGGAAAGAAAGTAGGGCTTGGTGACGGGCGCAGGACTGATAGCATAGCGGAGTCCTGGATTTGACTGACAGTCGGAAAATGGCTCCTGGTTTGTTGATTAGTCATTCTCTTAAGGTGGAAGTGGGGCAATGTGAGGTGTCATTACGGCTGTAAGTAAAGCCACATTGAGCCTGACCGGCTGGGTTTCTGGCCCGAGGACAGCAGAAAAATAGAGGGATGTTGAGAGGAGGGCGGTCAGGGTGGTCTGGCTGGTGTTTGAGCGGCCTGTTAGAAGGCCAAAACAGTGGGTGAAAGAACAAGCACACAGGGTGGGGTTGGCATGTTGTCATATAGCCTCAGGCTGCTGTGAGTGTGGATTTTTAAACAGGATGGTGAAAATAAAAACTCAGCATGCAAAGTCATAGAAAAATGACACTCTCCTGGTTTTCAACCTGTGCATGTGTCTGGAGATGCATTACAGTATGTGTGTCTGTTTGGACCACATGCCAACAAGCCTGATTTATTTGAGGGAAATGTGATTATTGTGGATATCAGGGAGCCACGCTGTCTTTCTCTCTCATGACTGAGAAATCCTTTTTTTTCTGTGTCCCTGCTCTCTCTCTCTCTCTACTCTCCTGAGGCTTTGTTTCCTTTGTAACAAAAGCGGGGTTTCTTAGTTAATTCGGCATGTTTGAATTTCACACTCTTAATTGTACGCAGAGATAAACAGGTTTCTCCATTGTGGTGGCAGTGGGAGAGGGAGCGGGGGGCTTTACTCTCCTGTTGTCGTTTTACATGGTGGAGGGCAACAACCGTGCCATGTTCTCTTGTCCTTTGAAGCCCACTGGTTCCCCATTAAAATTACAGCAGGCCGTTTTCAATGGCGTTATCCAATACTCGAGGCTGCTGAGTGACAGCCAAGCACAAAAGGAAAAGAGAAGACTGGTTTGGGAAGGCATACTGTCACCGAGCAATCTTGTGAAGCAGACACACCACTGTACCACCGACATCAAATACGAGGAGAGCATGTGTACAGCACTCACGTGTTGTGTTGGTTTCCCTGTAATACAACAGCGCCTTGTTTGTTTAACACAAGTCTTTACGGCAGCTTATGTTGTATTATTGGTGGGCTACATTTCAAAGTGACACGCATTTTTTACAGTGACAATATAGGGCATGTTATGGAGAAATTGCCCTTGGAGTTTTGATAGGAAAATAAACAAAAAAAGAACAACAAATTTACAGAAGTCATCTTGAGTATATCTTATCATTTAATACAATAAATAATAACAAGAAGAAAAAACTCACTTTGATATATTTGTCATAGTTTCTGAATCTGGCTTACTTACAGTATTATTTTTCCTACGTAAAAACACGTAATTTGGATTTGTCTAAATACATTTAAAAATAATTTTCTTTGATCATCACTATTTTGTGTGACAAATCTTGACAAATGACTGTTGAACTTTTAATGCAAAGGGCAAACGTATCTGTTAAAGAGATCCCCCAATAATACTGCTGTTAGCTCTTTGAATGAATAAACCTGCTGAGTATTGATTTTTGGATGTGTGAGGCTGTTTGTGCGCATTCACTGTGTCTCTTTTTAGGCCCATATGAATACCAGTATCATATCTGCACACAGTGAGCTTGGAGAAAAGACAGCGAGAGGGAAGAAGAGAGAAAAAACGTATGCAGGGAGCAGAGAGAGAGGAGGCCCCGGGCGCAGAGCCTGCTGCAGCCATGTGCAGGTTGCCGTGTTGTGCCCATCTCCTGTCAATACAGCCCAGATGTGATGGCTTAATACTGTTAGCGCAGGCTTAGCAGGGTGTGGTGTGAAACCGTGTGTGTGAGCGGCCGTCTCATGCAAACAGAGAGGCAGTGTGTATGTGTGTGCTCTGTGGCCCCCTAGCCACCATGTCTATCTCCCAAGTCAATACAAACAACCACACATACACACACACACACACACACAAACACACACAAGGCAAGGGGCTCTGTATTGTGCCAGTCACATTGTTTCATGTGACCCTCTGTCAAGAGTACGCAGGCTGAGGGCCAACAAAAACCCGGAGCAAAACAAACAGGAAGAGATGAAGATATTAGACGGGATCAGAAACACAACTCATTTAGGATTTTGTTTAATTTGAATCTGAATTTTGTATTTTTATATGGAAAGTCAAACACGTCAGTAGATAAAATAACACTTGCCAATAATTTGTAATGAAAGAGCCAAAAATAATTAACGTGTTGTCTTTCATGATATAAATAGACTTTGTTCACACATCATTTTTTGAACACCTTAATTCTGAAAATTGTTATTTGTTTTTCAATCCATCTCCAGTCAATTCAGAAATAATTGAATCATGAAATGATAAATAAAAAATGTTTTTATTATTTAAATAATTAAAATGTGCCGTAAAGTGTTTGAATAACATTTATTTTAGCAATACAATATCATTCCATGCGCCTTTGTGTGTGAGTGTTGTTTTTACTCAATGAGTCTTTTGTTTGAATTCCCCCGATGTTTCCCCAACAAGGTGCTGAACGCAATTAAAAAAATCAAACCCAGAAATGCCATTAATGTGAGAATGTTTGCCGCTATAAACCCCGTGGCTCATTAACCAAAGAGATGCTGTCAGCCGGAGAGTGTTTGTGACAGTTAGCAGTGTTAGAAAATTGTGTTCATTTTCACTTGACGGTCTATTCAGCGGCACTGACACTGCTGAAAAGGAGAGCGGTTTACTCAAAGGCAAAGTTATCGTGATGATTGGCTCAGTCTGAGACAATGGTAAGACTTTCTATCATTTGAGATGGAGTCAAATGAAATGACATTAAGTAAATAAATTAAATTGCATAGTATGAAAAAAATGGCAGTGTGTGTGTGTGTGTGTGTGTGTGTGTGTGTGTGTGTGTGTGTGTGTGTGTGTGTGTGTGTGTGTGTGTGTGTGTGAGAAAGAGTCTAAAGGAACATTAATAAGAAAAAATAAATGACACTTCAGTTCTCTCTGTTTTAAATATTTCCCAGTAATGACAATTTTGTGGGGCCATGTGCATATATCGTATACATATCAACACAACCAGAGTGTGCGTATGGTTTGCAATATGCATGTCCCCGAGTGTGCAATACACACACACACTGCTCTGAGCACTTGGCCTCTCTTTCTATCCCTCTCTCCTTCTGCCTCCCTCACTTCTCACCCTCTTTCCATCAGTTTCCCCCCAGTTTGTCCCTCTCTCTCTCTAAATGAACCTCCTCACACTCATTTCATCTCCCTCCATCCTCTTCTCTGCCTCCATCTCCCACTCCCTCCTTTTCTCCGTTTCAGGGAAGTGGCAGTGGTTAATTTAGTTGGTCATAACTAATAGCGGCTAATCTGCGGGCGGGAGTCTGCCGAGGATATTGGACAGTGTCGAGGTTAATCGCAGCCCGCCCGGTTAGCCAAGGCAGACAAGGAAAGGAGAGGGGAGGAGGGTGGAAGAGGAAGAGGTGGAGGAGGAGGAGGAGGAGGAGGAGGGCTTAATTCCACCGAAGGCAAATGGCATGCCGGTTTTTATCTGGGCCCCTGATAAGGGAGCGCTAATACACCGAAGAGAATGGATGCTCAAGGGCCGGGTTCCCCTTATCAGCAAACTTTACAACAGGAGCCCCGGACTAACGGCACAACCCCCACGCCGCGCACAATAAGCACCTCATTTCACCTCTCAAGCAGAACTATCGGCACACCACCACCCACTACCCACCCGCCCCTCTCGTAGGGCTGCATGCACGTACACACTTACACACAGCGCATCCTCTCCACTTCACTTTTCCTGGTCGCCAACCCCGCCCACCTCCACCTCCTCATCCCATCAAGCCACGGAACACACACATTCACGAGGACACACACACACATATGTGCCACTTCCCTCCCCGTCTCTCTGCAGCCCAGAGCAGGCAGCCACCAGGAATGGGGGAGTATTATGAGCATGGGTTAATTGGAAGATCACTCTAATGCATTAAGAGATAAAATAGTTTGGCTGCAGGCCTAGAGGCAGGATCAGAACAACATTGGAGGAAGCTATCTGGCCCTGTCACACATTTGCAGATTTCCATACTAACGCAGCGAGAGCAATTACCCCAAACACAGAGCTCTGTTGGCGCTACAACACACTCCCTGCCAGTACCACGGCCCCGGGAAATTAGAGGAGGTATGTGTGTGTGTGAATAAGCTTCGGCAAGGGAGGAAATTGGCTTAGTGTTGTTTGATTTTGTATTTGTTTTCTGGGTAAAAGAGGCAGGAATTGGCTTTAGGATGAGTTTGGGTTTTGCAGGGTGGCCCTGGGTGTGTCGTTGAGGGAGAGAGAGAGGATAAGAGCGAGAGAGACACACATCCACAAAACAAAGATATCAAGACAGTAGACTAATCAACATGGCTAATAGGGGAACAGGCATCTGCTTGCTTACACCCCGTCTGTGTTGTTTTTCACATGCTAATCACTGTTTGTTATCACCGCCAGTGGGAGGTGTGCGTATTTGTGTGTGAGTGTGTTTGTGTCATCATCCTCTGTGTTCTTTGCTTTGAGGTCCATCCTGTTAAAAACGAGTGTTAGGACTCCTTTTGTCACAATTTGTGTCAGTTTTTAAGTGAAACGATTCAGACTTCCTTAGTTGAAGGATATTTTGTTATTAAAAATTAAGAGTGAAGATAAATAATAGTAAGAATACATTCAATACCTCAATTACTACTTTGCATCATAGAATCATAAAGGTTATTTATTTCTTTGAGTGTTTGTGGTTTGCAATAACAAGGTAATTATGAAAATAGTTTATGAGCCTGTTCACATCCCGGTTTGTAGGTGAACTTATCTCAACTTTACTTGTTCAGAGTGTCACAACAATATGATTAAAACCATTAAATTGTATTAGGAGTATCAGCCACCTATCACCTGTAGGTATGAGCAGCAGATGTAACAGGTAGGTTTCCCCGTGATTCAAAGTCTGCCTTGCGGGACTTGTTTCGGATTGAATCTGTGCTGGCATGCGCCTGCGGGCCGAAACAAGGGCTCCCCTGACTCTCCTCAACTAAATGGATAACAGGTCACGGCTGGAAAGAGAAGGTGCTTACGATCAGAGCGATTTCATACCTTAACCGAGACGAGGCCGTTTAGGCACACAAACACACGCGGAGGTCTTCGTAGATCCTCGCTGTAGGGTGGGACAGACAACAGCCCTCAGCGTCCTAAACCATTGTTGGCTGTGATTTGGCGTTAAATCCAATTTATCGCTGTTATGGAAATGCATCTCCACCCTCCAGCCTATACGGCAGGGTTTATTTCCCATAACCCCCCGATTTATCCATTCCTCATCCCCTTGTTGATTTGCTACGGTGGCACGGCTTAGATTAATGTAACAGCCGCCTGGGGGTACGGTTCAATATAGTACTTACATATTACCGTATTTACTGTAAGTATCTACTGGAGATATTGATCATTGGTGGCATGTAGCTGTCAAATAAACTGAATAAAATGGGTTATTTTCAGTTGTGAAAAGGGTTGAGGGTTTAACCTCAAATCTAAATTTGCAATTTGTCCTTAAACTTTATAAAATAAAAAGGCATTTTCTACAGCTTAACATGTTTGGTTGTTTTTAATTCGAACATGTATTGATTTACTACTTCAATGCAAAATGGAAGCAACTGAAATTTCCCCACATTAAAATGGTACTCTCTTCCCTTAATCTCTGAACAGAATCTATTAAATCCTCACTGGAGCTACTTTCCAATTAAGAAAAAAAAGTAAAACCCTTTTTCAATTCTGTGAGCACCACAATGGAAATTCCATTCACATTCATTGTCTCACGGCAGTTATTTAAAAATAAGTTTACATGGACTGATGCCACAAAAAGTGCCTTTTAAAATCTGGGTGAACTGACTCTATATCTACTTCAATGTGATCCCTGCTGCACTCCATTTACTGCTCATATATGACACACCAGTTTTTGGTCCAAATATTCAGCTACAAATAACTCATTTGTAAAAAAAAAAACACACAGCACAAACACTCCAACAGTGATACACACACTCACACTTTTAAGAAAAGAGACACATAGGCAGATGGTGTCATGTGGGACGGTGTATGTTTTCCCTCCACCCCCTGTGCAGTTTGCTAATTGCTCACAGGGTGATATGTAACAACTAGAGCAACTCCGCCGCAGTTTTCATTTCACCAGGGGTAAACAAAGGCTCGCTCTGCAGACATGGGGAGGAGCTGTGTGTGTTAGTGTGTGTCTGTGTCATTGGATGTCTATGCATGTGTAGTGTTGCATTTATAACCTTAATATGTGTCAGTGGATGCTGAGGTGTATGATGAGATGCATCATATGACATTATATATTCATTGTCACACACACACACAGTCCACAGGCACTTTGGTTGTTTTCCACTAAGCAAGGCGATTGGTTCCAGGTGTCACTGAAAGGCAGCGAGGCCAAGATATGTGAGATAGCTGCTGTCTGAGCAGAGGATTTCAAAGTGTTAGGATACGCCGTTACACTTCTAACACTTCATCTGTCTGTCTGGTTCACACACACTCTCACAAGAATACGTACACACACACACACAAATCAGATCAATACAGACTAGGACGATGACACTGAGATGCTCAATGTGAGGCCAAGAGCTTTTTCTATCCGTCTGTCACCGCTCCAATCTCTCCTCTCTGCTCCTCTCCTCCTATTACCTGTCGACTCCCTTCTCTCCCTCGCTTTTCCTTGGCTGGCCTCTGCAATCTTCTCTTCAAACAGTCCACCCTGGAGCATTGTCTCACCTCCACTTGTCTTCTCCACCACTTCCTCCCCCCCGTCCGCTCTTCCTCAGCTCTCCAGCCGTCCCCTCCCTCCTCATTGTCCCTGTGAAACAATTGGCAGATGTAACATTTAATTACGGCGGTATCTCCTCAGGCGCTGTCGAGGCAGAGCGAACCTAACGCCACTCAGAGCAAAGGAGGAGTTGCATTACAATTTGCCATGAAGTGATTTATTCGTCGAACAAGGTGTGAAGGAGGAGATGGGGTGGGGGTGAGAACCAAACAGGAAAGGTAATTTCTCGATACTCGCTACAAAAAGGTCAAATGCTTTTTAATGACTGTGTTTTCTGATAATGCAGAATGGAGTACTGCGGCGTCTGCGAGGCCTCAGTGCCGGAGTAGGGGGGGGGGAGTGGGCCCAGGCAATAATAAAGTTGCAGATTGGTATCACGTTGCGACGTTTTAATAGAGTCCTGTGGCTGAGGACTTCATTTGCAGCAGTATTCGGCCCTCGCCTTGCAAACGCTTGTCGCCGTGTGTGATTTCTCTTTTCCAGCCGGGGCCTGTCATTGTTGTTTGCCTTCAACGCATGCCAATTTTAAAAAGAGCAAATGAAGTGTGGTCCATTAAATGTTGCCATTCACACAGTCATCGGGGGTTATTGAATGGTGATTAAAACAAGAGGAAGAAGATATGACTGTGAGCAAACTGAAAAAGCCACGTAGCTCCGATACCTGGCAGTGGGAGAACGGAGAAGTGAATAAAAAGAGGACTGATAAGGAGAGAAGGGGTGGAGTTAATTAACGAAGACGACAGCCACACAGTGAAGACATCCAGCCTATTACAATATTTGAACTCATTTATATTTCAAGGGTCCTTCCTGAGGTTGAATATTTTTGGCAGTCTAGTCATTTTTGCAGCATTCTTAAAGTACTCCTAAATTCCTCTCTTTAATACTAACATCACATACCAAGTTTTATCTGTTGTAAAACACATTAAGGTTGTTTGTCGAAAACACTAGTATCTGTGAATTCAGCAAGGGTGAAAAAAGTAAGATGCTGCAGCAAGTATATTAGATATTTGTATGAATGCAGCGTTAACCTTGAGGACAATTTGAACCATCCATCATAATTTAGGAAGACACAGTTGTATATATATAAAAGCACCTGATCTTGAGGTATTAATATAATGTGTAAAAGCAATATATATTTTCAGTCATTTCGAGCTAATCCCCTCCAACATGGTCATACATAAGAGTTGATATCCATATTGTGGATGGGATTTGACACGTTTAAATATAGTGCAGGTTATCTAATATGTATTTGTGTGAGTCCAATACATTTAAAAGCTATATTGATATTGACTTTACAGGCAGAAGTATAGCATGTGTGCACAACGTGTCTGGCCACCACACAAACACTAATGCTATGCACAAAAGGAGCCTTTTAAAATTGATGTGGTTATAATTACAGCTTTGATTATGTGCAGCAACATGGGCCAAGTAGCCTATCTGTACTGAATGTGGCTGCAAGTCCGTATATTGCTCAACATCCCCCCCCCCCTCCCCATCATCCACACCCAAGTCCTGTTTTGAAAATTACATAATTCGCCTTATTAATGAGTTTGAATTGTACTCGACAATTAGAGATGGGTGGAAAATGTTAAGTTGGGTGTAGAGAGAAATGCTTCCAATTACACGGCGACACGGGGCCTTGTACCTTCCCAGCCTCCGCCGCCGGTAATTAAATCCACAAGCTTCTTAACGAGGCAGCCATGAAGTAAGAGTTGAAGGGTTAATGCGACTATCATTTCTCCCCGCAGAACGACTCCATGAGGCGTGCACACACAGAGACACTTAGCATAAATATCTACTGCGACAACACAGCATTTGGCTCTACCTTTTCATTGTTCGTGTGTGGGACAAATTAAGTTAAATAAAAACGGACAACATCAACTTGTTAAAATATAATTACCTGCAACTAATGTGAATATATTTCCATAGTTACGTCACTCTAAGGCTAAATGCTTGTTCCCACGTGGCACTATTTTTTCTTCACCCCCTCTGTTACCTGGAGCAGAAGAGGAAGCTTTCCTGGGTTTCTCTCTTCTCGTTTCTGTTGTTATTTTTCAGCAGGTTCCTGTATAAGTATGGCACAGGCTTTACAGCCTAACTCCGAAAATTGCTCGGCAAAATTACGCCACTGAGAAACAATACATCCACGGAGTGTGTTGAGATGATGAGGGAGCTGCTGCTGCCCCTCTGTGTCTGGGCGGAGGGAATAGATTGCAAAGCCACCATTATAATTTCAACATTTGGTTAAAAACTGATTATTGGGGGGAATAAATAAACAAGGACTGAAGATTAGCTTGCAACAAGATACCCTATTCTTGCATTTGAAAGCTATAACATATTCATTACCATCAAATGCCAAGCTGCTTGAATCATGCCTTATTTAAAATAACAGGAACTACTTTTTCTATAAACAGCAGTTCAAATTAAAATATCATTGACTGCTTTTTCTATATGAAGCATTTCACATTTTAATATTAGGAACTACTTTTTCTATAAACAGCAATTAAAATTAAAATATCAGGGACTACTTTTTCCATAAGCAGCCGTTCAAATTAAGTCGCCCTGTGATCTCAAAGGCTGTGGCTTGCTTTGTTCTTGGAACTTGCATATTTTTCTTGTATAATTATTTCATTTTGTGAGGAAGCACGGTCTCTGGCTATTTGATGATTTTGTTAACTTTTCACCTCCGTTCAATATCCTGTCAGCGCGGCTGAAGGCTGTGCTTACCTTGTGCCATTATCAGCAGCAGCGCGTGACTTACTGTAATGGTTCCCTTCAATCACGGGAGGATGTATTTGAATTCATAATAGCGGCAGAATCTGCGTCTAATCTGCAGTGTGCGCTCACCCGCACTAATGGAGCAGAGAAGCCACTGACAGCAGCACTCCACCGCGCGTGTGTGTGTGTTCGCGCGCGTGTGTTTGTGTGTGTGTCCAAAATGTGTATTTAAAGTATAAAAACACCCGTCTTAATGCATCAGTTGTTTTAAAAGTGATATTGTTTTGTGTAAAGTTAATTAATCAGATAATTAAAGCTGATTGTGTTTGTTTTTAATAATTGTGTTTGAAACGTGTCCATTTTTTTCATAAGAAAATACCCACTTTAATAAATAGAAACTGCTGTGGAAAAAGACTTCTTAATATAAAAAAACGATACTATAATCGAAATGCAGTATAATCGCTTTTTTGCAGCCCAAATTTCATATTTCACATAATGAACAATGGGCTATTTTTTTTCCTGACATCTATCTGATGTGTATTAAACTTAAACATTTTCACTCCATTCTATAATGTCTGTGCTGGCACCTAAAGATAGTTGCATAATCCGCTGACACAATGACTTTCCCATTATTAGGTTTGGCCCCTAATCCTTCCACTGCAGGAGAGGTCAAATCTCCCAAATGCTCTGGTCTCGGCCTTTTACGCTGCGCCTGCAATTATTGATACCTTATTCCAATAGGCGATGGGTTTCATTTGTATTTCATTCATCGCTGAATGACCTGGAAATGTGTCAAAGAGCTGACATTGTTGAAAACCAACGATGTGGGGAAACCTCATCATTGCTCCTGCCCTTCAGCTTCTCTCGTCCAATAATTAAAACACTGTTAAAATATCAATGTCCCGCGAGAAATGAGCACACTTCTCCTTAAAAATGGGCCACGGACATAAAAGATATATGAGGCTGTTCACGCTTTTATAATTCAGTGAAGGAAATAGAGTCTCTTCATGGTAATGTGATTTAAAGGTATTGGTGCTTTTTAATTTCTGTGAACATATCCCTGCTATTCGACCTGCATTGAAAATGACCTTCAGTGTCTAACTCTGGCACAGGGACATTTTTAGTGATGTCATGTAGAAATTGTTTTGTTTTTTTACAAATAGCAAGCGAGAGAACCGTGGTAAGTCATCCCCCCACACACACCCTATCACAATGTACGGTTTCATTACCTTTGTTTGTTTTGTGGACCTGTAAACAGTGGAAGCTGATCTGGTATCTGTAGCTTGCAGCCAGACACAAACACATTCCTTTTAATGAGGCTACAGCATTGCACTGCACAGTCCTCCACTCCAGACCATTAATATTGTATTGTTGATATCATGAACTCCTAGGTTACAGCGAGCATGCATTTTTCATTGCGATAATCCTTAATTATTTTTATGCACCCTTAATCTTTCATATAGTTTCAGTGTTTTGCTTAAATATTTAATGGCGTGATGATGCGGCTTGTCTTTCAGGACTCTGCTTTTTCAGTCGAGGAGGAGAGATGGAGCATGGAAGAGCGAGAGAGGGAGAGAGTGAGAGAGAGGGAGATAATGAAACGGATTTTAACGCCTCTCCCAATATAAGCCTCCTCGGCACTGTCTGCTTGAGTGACTAGGCCTCCAGTGGAGACGCTGTTTTAATTCACATCAACACTGACCTCATTCAAAATAATCCTCTCTCCTTTAATCGCTTTTATTCTGGAGCTGCAACTCATTTCTTCATATTTAACTGCAAGCGAAAATAGATGACACACGAAAAGGGAAAAATAAGTTAAATAACGTTACTATGTACGTTTTAAAATGCTTATAAATGACACCAGCTAATAAAACAAATGATTATCGATGTAACTGTAGTAATTATTATTAGTATTATTAGTATTATTATTATATGATTATTATTAAACATTCAAAAGCAGTAGTTTTACATATTTATATCAGATATATCTTCCATTTAAATTTGTACTTGTAGCAAATCATTTGAAAATACAGGATTTTTGTAATTCTTCAAATCTCCAAATGTTTCCTCCTCTTTCCTATTCTACAAAACTGCTTTTACTCAGCATAATATCAAAGCTACAATGTTCTTATAAATAATGCAAAGGGATCAATACGTTTTCATATACTTGCCAAAAAAATCAATTATAATTTACATGAAGGGGTTGCTTAGTCAGTTATTGGGCACGTTTTCTTAATAAGTTTCTTTGGCATCTGCAGACATTACCCCTTTCCTTAAGGTTTGGACTAATACAGCCACATAGGTTAAGCATTTTTTTCAGCCATTAGATATCAACCTATTTAGTATTTTCCTAAATATTCAGACACCATACATTGGGCAGAGTGACAAAACTCTGAAGTGGGACAGCCAACATTAACCTGTCAGCTCCTGTCAGCAGGCCTATGATTAGAGAAGTAGTGTTATGACTCCTTTAAATCTCCAATCTGGCTGGGAAAATATATTGCACAAATAGACTGAACAATATATATTGAGCCCAGGGGCGTAGCTAGGTTTTCAGGGTTGGGTGGGCTTAGCCCTGAGGTGAGGAGGAGCTGTGTGTGTGCAAATGCACTAAAACATTTTTTTGGGCCTCTTTTTTTAAGGTGTGAGGGGCACCTGCATGGTAGTACAATAACCATTAAAGGAACTCAGATGGCATTATGATGGATAAGTAAGTCCGGGAGTTTTGCACTGAGCAAAGCCATAGGGTTTTGTGCTGGTTGTGTCGTTAATATATCAGTCATGTTATCCAGGTCGCTGTTATCCGGCCTCAGTCATGTTGACATGACTTAGGAGTAGGGTGGACTTCACATCCTCTAAATGCATTTTTACATTTTAAAGTGAATGGTTTGTGGTCTTGGTAAGGGGAGGGGGCACAACTCACTAATATGAAAACATATATCAATCACCATAACCAATGACAATTAAGTGAAATATTTCATTTTGAAAACTTTATTCTTCAAAAAGGAGCATGAAACGTTAATGCCCTTTTTTATTTATTTATTTTATTTCAAAATGTTCATTTGGGTGGGCTTTAAAACATTTTAAAATAGGCCTAACTACGCCACTGATTGAGCCCCTCTTTCCTGATTAGGTTATTCTGTGAAGATAGCACTATTGAAGCTTAATGTTGGACAGTAATTATGACTGTGAAGGAGGGCATCATTGGATGAGTACATGTTTAAATAAAATAATTAATGGAAAAAAAAGTGAATCTACTAAAAGAGAGGGATAATGTAAATTTGTAACTGCAAGTAAAGAGCCAAAGATAGCTTAATATCAATCAAGAAGCATGCATACAAATATCCAAGATAAAACTAGAAGAAGTTGATGTGTAACATAAACAATCTAAAAAGAAAATAGCTGGATAACTTTGTCATCATTTGCTTTCAGTCAAAGGTTATTTATTTTAGGCTGCGGATGTTTTTATGGTGGATGAGGTATCATTGTGCCCTTGGCTTAAACTCCTGCAGCTGAGTGGCAGATGGACAGAGTTGTGTTTATCTCCACACCTAGCACAGAGGGAGTGAAGTTTAATTCAAGCATCAAGCTCAGGCATCCATTAATCCAATCTAGTGATATGATAGGAACAGAGATAGGATAAATCACCACCAATACCATTAGTGATAGTATTACAGCTGTAATAATACCTATAGCTGTGTGGCTGTAAGTGTGTGGGTTGAGCTGCTTGTATGTGTTGTTATATATAGTATAGTTCTAAGTAATCTGGTTATAGATCTAGCCCATGATGATTGATAGGCTATGAGGATGAAGCTGGAATGAATAATAGATTATAGGAAAGGGCAAAAGTTGGTCCCTATGTTTAGAGCTTGTATGTGAAAGGAATTTCGGACACACAGCTAAACATGAATAAAAAATCCTAGCCTCATATGTAAATACATTTTCTTTTGTGTAAGCATGATAACGAAACGCATTGGTTGGTTTCCTTAATTACATTTCTTCAATTATGAATGTGTATTGGCCAAAAATAAATCCAATGTTATCAAACGAGAAGAAAACGATGAGTTTCAAATGAACATTTCTCAAAAAAATAGGGGTTAAAAATCAGAAATAGTTCCCGTGGAAGCTTCGTTTTCAACCAAAGAGAAATATAGGTCCAGGTAAGTGATCAGTAAATGCATCTAAACTCCCCCCATCTGTTCCCTCTCCACACCTGTCTTATTGTACTGAAGAGACCCTCTTATCCCTTCTTCCTGATTCACTTATGCTCTGCTTTCACTGCACTTAACTCTCATGGTGATCTTTGAGACCACCCAGATCTCACTGTACCGGCCTCTGCATGTTGGGCTGAAGACTTCCACTAAATCACATGCATTGTTGATTACTGGCATGTACGTACAACGATGAATGGAAGACATTGAAATTGGGGGGAAAAAGTGGTGTTTCTGATTAAACTAGCTTGCTTTTGTTTAACTAATGGAGGAATTTGTTGGTTCTTCTATAGAATTAGCATTTTGGAATTGCACGTGGAATAATGAGGCATGGAAAATCTTGTCCTATTTTATTATTTTGTCTACTCTATGAATTCATTTTCACAGGGAATTTAGTTAGGGTCTTATATGGGTTGCAGAGCAACTGCTCATTTTATATAATTGCTTCATCTACCCTTCTGATAACAAAGTCTACATAGACCCTATGGAGCTGTTTAACAAGGCTGTTACAGCATCAGGAAGGAGGACATTCACCCAGCGATCTCCAAGTAGCATCCCCCAGCCATGAAGAGCTCTTCCAGGGTCTCCACTGTGCCTTTCCAGAATGGAGCCCTGGAGGATTGTGGATGGGCTGTTTGTATAGTGTACAATATGTCAAGGCAGGACTATAAGAGGAAGCCGGGGGCACCGTCTCAGGGAAATAATGGTAAATAAAATGCTCTCACAGGACGCAAGAAGGGGAGGAGCAGAAAAACATAAGGATGAGTGGAAGAAAAGCAGGAGGAGAGTGTCTTCAGTGCTAATTAGCCATCTAGTACAGGCCCTTCCTCGAAGAATACCACGGTGGTGAGGACTAGGACACTCACCAAAGCACTGGGTTGTGTTGTGGGGGGTATAGCATCCTCTGAGTGTTAGGTAATTGGAGCGTTGTACCTCTAGAGAAAACTGCTGATTTCATAGGAAGTGCTAACAGGACCTTTGTGTGCCATGTTTCCCTTTTCCAGGGAGCCTGCGGGGCCAGACTGAGAGAGAGCTTTGGGCCTATAGTGGGAACAGACCCAGCCATACCTGAGTAGGCCCAGCCACAGCGGTAATGAACCTCTTCACATGGCCGTTCACCCAAAAGGAAAAGAGGTGGATAAAGAAAGGAGGACTGAGAAAGAGGAGGGGGTGCAGCCTAATTTCACAGCCGGAGAATAGCAGGTGGGACAAAAGGTCTAGCTTGAGGAGCAGAGGTGGGGGGGAGCTTTATTAGTGGTATTCTCCTGCCCCATTTACACCATCTCTCTCCTCGGCAATGGAGCACTTATCACAAGTGTACCCATCCAGCTCACCAATAGAAACAAGCAAACGCTATCCGTCAATGTTTACCATTAAGGATCTGTCATTTGCAGATCCACCATATGTGGCAGATTAATGGGACGCAGGCCTCTTTCTCCCGCTCTCTTTCTCTCCCTCTTTCTCTCACTTCAGTGAACACCCAACACACCGTGTGGCCAAACTCAATGTTATTCTGAGAAACAGAGAATGAAAACAATCCACGGAGAATGGAAACAAGTGATAGAGAGACGAGCGAAATGAGGGTTTCAGCTGGAAGGCAACACAAGCAGACTTTGGTCAGATTTACACGAAGGAACAGATTTTGTTTTCTCCCACACACTTTCCCACCAAACTGGATTACTGTGTTCAGCATTTGTGCTTCCTGGTAAACTGGTAACTCCGGAAACCAAAACTGTAAAATGAGGTCAAAAACGTAAAATAGTTTTAGACTGAAAAAAAACAGACGGAGAGGATGGTGTTAAATATCTTGAACATTTCAGTTATCACATCACAAACTGTGCAAATTATGATTACTGTATGTATTTTTCCCGAAATAGGCTTCATTACGTCAGTGTTATAATACCTGTTGTCTCAATTCTGTCTCAGAAAGATAATATCTACTTCCTACTAATTAGATGTCCCTATTACATCCAGTTAAAATCTTTTAGCAGTTGCTTGGATTGTGTCACAGGCCAGGCCTTTTTAAATGTTATTTTAATGCTAAGCACTTGACTTTAACACTGGAAAGGGTTTCTGTTCAAACTTACACCATGGTCTTTAATCAACCTAAATATACAAAATAAAAATCTGAATTATACTTTAGATTGTATGAAAATATATTGTAGTGCAGGAGTGGCTAGATGGATGTAACCATGGTCAGTTATATTTACTATAACGTGTATGTTGTTATTAGTATAAAGGTGTACTCAGTGTTTTATGGCCATAAGGGATTCAGTTCGTTATATATTTAATCTACACATTATTCAAATACTCCAACACAAGACAAACATTTATTTTCCAACAGTTCTGAAAAAGGAACTTACTTGTAGTCAAATAAAGAAGCCTTAGTGGGAACTGAATAACAAAAGAGCGGGAATTTATTTGAGTTGTGTAAATGGTCTGCTGTTCAACAAAGACAATGATTTAGTGATTTATAGGAATACTATTTCACTGTATTTTGTCATTTCACACACACAAAAACACACACACACACACACACACACACACACACACACACACACACACACACACACACACACACACACACACACACACACACACACACACACACACACACACACACACACACACACACACACTGTAGTTTCTCCAGAATGCACACTGGACATCTTTGTCACTGGTATGGGCTGAATGGTGACCCTCTGCCAAAGGAGAGGAACAGGAAGAGAGGGGAGACAGGGGTGAGGGTGACACTAAGGTGGTCCTGACTCCAGCACTCTTTCTCCAACTCTTTCTTCTTCTCTGTTGGACAAACATCTCCACACTGTGGTCCGTCTGTCTGTGTGGCTCTGTTCACCCTCGAGGCCATTTCTGCCCATTCAACGGGGTCCTGTAAGTAAGTGAGCGAACAAGGGGGGGTATAGGAGGGGACGGAAGGAGGGAAGGGCAGACAAATAATTTGGGTTCTCCCCTTTTTGTTGTGCTCTTCCTCCGAGCAACACAAGAGAACACAAAACAACACAAAAGAGAAAGTTCTTCTTCTTTTCCTGACCCCCTTCCTCTCCCTTGTAACCACATGCAGCCACACACACTCACACACAAATACAGAAGAGGTCCTTTCTTAACTACGACTTCTCTGAAGCCCCTGCTCCTTGCCCTGTGCCTGAGGAACCACCAGGTCTGGCTTTGCAAGTGTGTAAAGAGGCAAAAACCTCCCTACAAATTAGTCCACATCCGGAGATGAGGATAGAGACCAAGAGATGAGGTGACAGAGAAAGGGAGAAAGAGCGAGGTGGGCCAGGAGGGGAGCACAAGTGGGATAGGAGAGGCCAATCTGCCCAAGAAGTTATCACTCCTTTCCAAACAAGAGAGGGGGAGTAGGGGAGAGACATGCTGAAGGGGAGGAAGGAGGGCCAGAGGGAGGTAATGAGTAGTTGAAGCCAGACTTCCCAGAAGTTATCCCTCATTTCCGTTGTGCTTTTGTGCCCGATGGCCTCCCTTGGAGGGGCTCTGATGGCTATTGTTGGTGCCAGACTGACTAGCAGGAGAGAGGAGAGGAGAGGAGAGGAGAGGAGAGGAGAGGAGAGGAGGCAAGAAATGAAGTGTAAAAGACATTGTGTGCCTATAAATATAAGAATATAAAAACTGTATCACATTGTTGCATCAGATTAACATCACTTAGATCCTCTGAGTCACAGCATTAAAATGTCAAACGTAAAATCAACGGTAATCACAAAATGGCTTTACAGATTATATTAAGGCAACCACATTTAGTCCAAAGTCTATGGTGTTTTTTTTCTTTTTTAAATCTATGGAGTCTTAGTGAGCTGATTTTGGTTTTTTTTATTTGGGCTGGCTATCAACTTCTAATCTTCTAATTCAATTCATTTTATTTCTGATTTGGAACACTCTCATTTTCATGGCGTTTTTCACTGCAGCCAGTAACACAAAAAGTCCCTACATGATCCCAAAAGATGGTGATGCTGAAAAGAATCCATGGTCTGATGAAATTAAATCAGTGTGTCTGCCATGATTTCTAAAGGTACCACCTATACTTTGTTGTAAAGCATTCTAGCATTTGGAACAACTCTATTTAATCGGATAAGGTTGAGCCTTGTTCTTGTGACCAGGGTGATTTTTGTGGTATATGTCATGTACAGTAGGGCGCAGTGGGTATACAGATATATAATGAAATGTCACAGCAATCAGCTGTCCATCAAAGGGGTAATTTGATGGCTGTTTTGGCTGCAGGGTGGTGGGATACATACTGCAAGACATAGTAAAGTGAGGGAGAGATGCTCGGTTAATTCTGGCTCAGTGTGAAGATGCTCCACAGGTGGAAGAAGTATTCAGATGCTTTCTTGAGTAAAAGTACAAATACTGTCAAGTAAAAATCCTGCATTCAAAATTGTACCTTTTTTTTTAAACCAAAAGTACAAAAGATTTATCATCAAAATGCAGTTAAAGTATAAAAAGTCAAAGTATTCACTGCAGAAAAATGGTCTTTATGTGTGCTGAAAAAACTGAAACGTTGACATTAATTAAATATATTATGTCAATAGATTTAACACAACTGTATCAGGTTAGTTGAAATCAAAAATATGAAGTTTAAATACAAATATTAGGTTCATCTTAATATTATTGCTTTGAACTAACCTAATACAATTATGTGAAATCTGTTGACATAATACACTTAATTAAAGTCAGTGTACTTCAGTAAATCTACTTGCTTTCCAGTTAATATTAAGTTAATATTGAGACATGTCCACACAAACAGACTGACTGAGAGCAAGACAGCCAAAAGGCCAGGCTACCGTACAGTGCACACAGACAGACAGGTTGGTGATGGACAGGTTTGACTGACAGGCAGACAGACAGGTCTGTGGCAGCCCAGTCAGTCCCATTATGGCGCAGGGGTGTTCCCTGTACTGTGGAAGCTGTCACTCCTCTATCGCTCCAATGACAAGCCACTCTAGCCGCATCGGGCTGAGAAAGCATGTCATCTTTTTCCTTTCTTCCCCCTCTCGGCGATGTCTCGCTCGATAAAGGAGCAGCCGCGAGAACAATAGGAACGACGGACTAGAAAAGGACAGAGAAAGACAGAGAGATGGGGGAGAGGGCGAGAGGGAGATGGGGCGTTTTGACATCTGAATTACATTTCTATCGCTTCAGACACGAGAGAAGAATGGAGGAGAGAAAGAAAGAAAGGAAGGAGGGAGGGAGAGAGGCGGGACGGCAAACCATCACTTAGATGTTTATTTTAACTTCACTGTATTTGGCTGCCACCTAAAAAACCCGAGCCTCTGTGTGCCTGTGACATGTGCTCTTTGAATATGGCTGCAGAGAAGGAGCTAACAGAAAAGTGATATTCATGTTATTTGACAAGTGCAACAAATGTAGGGGAATTTGGTTTGAATGCAGCTTTTCAACAAACGCCAACCTTAAGAGTTTCAGTAAATACCACACATGAGGCCTGACAAAGGGACAATCTGACACATATGACAGCAGACTCTGAAGACTGCCGCTCAAAAACGACTGAGAAGAGATCCTACCTGTGTGTGTGCAGCTAGATACTTCATCTTAGCTTTGCCTCAGGCCCCTTTTTGTATCACCGAAATATTACTCCTTCATATCAAGTGCTACACTAATGTCAATTGTGGCTCATGTGGTGCAAGAGAACAACAAAAGCCAAGGGGGTAAAGAATGAGCCTCCATCTATTCACTAATTTGGAAGACATTTTCACCCCCTCCTCCATCTTATTATCCCATTCCAAGCTTTTCTCTCGTACTTTTAACTTGTCACATATCTATACTTGTGTGGGAAGCGGCGAGTGTGCATGTGCATATGTAAGTGTGTGTGACACCCAGCCCTCTATAACCTCATTAGAATCTTTCAGGTCCTGCTGTGCGCCCATCCACACACACTCACTGTGCTTTGATTTCTCAAAGTCTAAAGATGTCAATCACCTGCCTCCCCTAGTCAGAGCAGGGGAATTCATACACACAGCTACACGTGCACACCCGCCGAGCACGCACGCACGCACACATGCATACACTATCCATCAACGTCCTCCTCCCACTCCCCTCCGTCTCTCTCCCGCTCTCCCTCGTCACTCCCCCTCAGCCATTCCACTATTTGAGAGTAATTTCATGTGCCAGCGTGGTGCATAATACACTTTTAATGGACAACTAATTCTCTGCCATTACTTCGTCAACATGATTACGGGATCTGCCGCTCGCAATCCTGAGGAGTTGGGCCCAGGCTTTTTAAATATACACAAGACATTAATGTCTCTCTATTCAGCTTTACATCAGGGGATGTCAGCCATTTACATAATGCTGCCATTGAGGTCTGTGACAGCCTCTCTCTCCCACTCCCTCGCTCACGCTCTCTCTCTCTCTTGCCCCGGCTCTATTTTTCGACATGATTTCTTTCCACAAAGGGCCTCAGAGCACTGCCTTTTCCCTTCTGCCTCCCTCCCTCTCTCCTATTCTATGAATGCTTGCACTTTCCGCCAATGTCATGGAATAGAGGGTAGAGAGATGGGGAGAGAGGGGAGAAGGGATTAGGCAAGGTTGTTTTTTCTAAAGGGGTGTGAATGGGGAAAGTTGCCTTTCCATCACCTGTACAAAGACGGGATATCAGAGGATAAAAAGGGATGAGTGTATAATTTGACCACTTAAACGGCTAGTTCATTAGGCCTGTCAGGATAGCACTTCTCTGCCTGTCGGGAGTCATGGCAGATATGCAAATCTAGTCCCTGTGGAAGACTCTGTTCTGCTCGTTCTTTTCTGTTTTTTGGGAGGAAAACATTGGATAGACTTCAAAACACAGGATGCACATTAGTACACAAGTACATCCTAGTTTTTAGTTTTGCATTGTAGACATGTTTTGTTGTCTTTAAAAAGGGATTAATGTGATATGATGACATACAGGATGCAACAAAAGGTCTAAAATCTAATTAAATGCTCGTGTAAATGAAAGCAGTGAGTATTGAGATGTGTTTGATTGAATCATTAGAGGTTATCTTTTTGTATATACAAAAGCAGGTTCATTCAGAAGAAAGGGTCATGTACAGCATTGCAACAAAATAGCATTGTATTTTGAGGTTTCAAGAGAAAAGCTGCTCAACTAGATCAATGTATTTTGTAAAACCAACACAATACGCTGAAGAGTGGTACTAATAATACGTGAATACACAAACACAGTGGCCTGGTGACATAGGAAACATATTTTGTCTGCTGAGAGGAAGTTCAGGCGGTGTCTGAAGTCCGACACTGAACATAATAAAAGGCTCCATCCGGGATTGTTAGGTGTGGGTACCTCCGTGCACAGCCTAGCGTGCGGTGTTTGTACAGTGGGGTCTCCGGCTAAATCAAAGCCACCAAGGTTGTTATTGTCCTGACAGGGACATTTCCTATTGAGCTCCGTTTGATGTGGGAGAGCACGCCACTATTGGGCACTAGGGCCAAATACAGGAAGTTGTCTTTCATGTCGTCGGACGCCATTTTGTCAGGTCACGGCAGGTTTATGAGTCTCTCAGGAGCAATTGGAGATTTGCCGGAGGTCTATTATTGTAGTGAAAGAAACAAAAATGAAACACCAGATGTAACACAGGTTACAAAATTAAAGAACTCCCAGCTATATGGCATTATTGACTGAAGTATCATGTAACTTGTTTTCTGACGTAAACAATACATACTTGACATGAACAAGCCAGCTCTTTGGCGGAAGTGATAAAACCATGGGAGAATGCTGGAGCTAGCACTGCAGTCTCAGCAGTAATTGCCTCTAATGGGAAGACATATAATAGCAAGAGAGTAGGAAGGCCATATACCAGCTTAAGTGTGAGAGTACTTTTCTTTAGAAAATGGATGAAAAAGCCTCTGCAAAAAAAGTGTGTGTGTGTATGTGTGTAGAGTTACCGCTACTTCACTTGCTACCATAAGGTGGGTAACAGGTGTGTGTCCAGATGTCCAAAGAGCAGTGTGTATGTGGTAGGAATGGTCAGGTCTGTAATTTGCCACCACCGGCACTATTAAAGGCAGTATAGTAAAGGCTGTACTCACCAGCTGCACATGCACACGAACGCTCACACACACACACACACACACACACACACACACACACACACACACACACACACACACACACACACACACACACACACACACACACACACACACACACACACACACACACACACACACACACACACACACCTCTATTTAGCCCCTTTTATGAGAGAGAAAAGAGACGAGGACAACAATAGAGAAACGTGGTTATGAGTTCACGCTATAGAGGCTTTGTCAGACTTAATAAGCTAAAGAGTGAAGTTATTGTGACAACACACTGACAATGACAGAGCTAACATGCTGATTCTTAGCAGGTAGCAAGGTTTACCAGCGTTTCCATTTTAGTGTGTTCATACTAGCACTTAAACAAAAATGACAGGTAAGGATTATGATTCATCTTGTACCGTCATCACCTTTTTACAGTGTCACTAAATTATTGCAAACAGCACATTTATTTCAAATGATCAAGAATGTCTGAAACAAATTTCATGGCGATACATCTGACAGTGAAAGATATTCTACTCCCAAAAAAGTCAACCTACTAATGACGCTAGATAAAGTCAATTGACAAATTTAATCTGACAACTATTAAATAGATATGTAGAAACTTTGACTTCTGGTGGCACTAACTTCAAGATAGGTTAATGAGTCAGCAATTTGTTGATTCATCTTCTGGGGACCTTAAATGTCTGGGAAATATTTGTCAATACTTTTGGTGGAAAAACAGTCCAACCACCCAACGCTGTAATCCCTAAACCCCACTACTGGCGTGACAAAAAAAATACAATTAACAGGAACATACAGTACAAGTTAAACCTATTTCTTAATTATATTGTGCTGACAAGCTGTAATAAAGATTGAATTAAAGGTGTTAATGTTAGTTATCCGCTTATATCATTTAAAGTCCTTATCAATTGGATGTGGGACTCTTTGCCACCATGCTGTGAAAGTAGAGCTTCTGCACAATCACAATAAGTGTTTCACGGAAAAGTGACGTTTATAGAATTTGTCAGTGGCCACCATGATGCGAAAAACTAATTGGTGGAATTCACATATCAACATTTCTCTTCTCAAAAGGATTTTTTATAATGCGAATGCTCATATAATATTGTTTTGGCTTCCAATGCTGAGTGTTGGCATCTCACAGTCTGAGACAGTGACAGGTAAAAACACATGCTATATATGATAACAGACATTTCCATGAATAGCTGAACAGTGCCATTAGAGGAGGGGAGGGAAGTGGAGCTATGCAGATCACAGAGCAATAGAAAGATGATATTGCTATTACTGGGTGTTGACACATGAGATTGCATCTACATTTTCATCCAATGGAAACCTAAACGCAAACTGTTGTTTGTGAAAGTTAGCCACAAGTCGTGAATACCAAAACAGTAATCAATATGCAGAATAACTTTTAGAAACAGCATTGTAAAACATGGAAAAATCTAACATCTCGCCCTTTCTTTACCACCATCTCCTCTCTCTTTGTCTCTCTGTTCTCTCCTCACAACGCGTTCAGCTGCTGACTCTCATCCTTCACTTCCTCCCGCTTTTCAAACAACCCTCTCTCTCGCTCTCTGGTGCTTGAATAGGTTGTCGGCGAGAGACTTCTGTGTTTGTGTTTCGTGTTGTCATTGGCAATAGTGTTATCAATTAGTGCAGCAGTGGGAGCCCAATTAACAGCATCAAACAGCTAATTAATAGAGCTGTGTGAGTTAGTAGCGCACAACAGCACACTGCATGACTCTAAGCTAGCACAACCACATTGTAGCATGAGCGCTGCAGGGGAGACAGAGCTATGCAGTAGTACATGTGCATGCAATCACTTAAACATACACACCGTACAGATACATGCACACAGATACATGTATACACATACCTTCATACCTATAAACATCATGATATTGTCTGTTGA
Organism: Eleginops maclovinus; assembly: GCF_036324505.1. Classification (NCBI taxonomy): domain Eukaryota; kingdom Metazoa; phylum Chordata; class Actinopteri; order Perciformes; family Eleginopidae; genus Eleginops; species Eleginops maclovinus. The sequence goes on from NC_086370.1 coordinate 19,569,311, forward strand.
TGGATAATGTTTTTTGTACGTTTGTCCATTTTTATATGTCAAGATGCCGCCAAATTATCTGCCCTGATAACAAACTTGTGTTTCTGTTTCTGCTGTTAACGCAAAAAGTCCCTCAGAGGAATGTGCTACTGTTTTAGTTATGTCATTTTCTTTTTCAGTAGCAAAAATGATATAGAGCTGGGTTTTCACTGTGCAAGTTTTATTGAAAGTCAAAGTAAAGTACACCATCACATAGTTTTTCATCATAAAATGTTATTTCATGTTATATTATGTCTTAAAAAGTCACATAAAAAGGCATAGTGTAACTCAGAATGACATAAACACGGTAAAGGAAGTATAGAAAAAAGTAATTGATTTTTTTGAAAGATATAATAAAGCATAACAAGAGTCATAGGGAAGTATATCCGAAAAAAGTCATATTTCGTAAAGACGATCATAATATAGTATGTCAAAACAATTATACTACGGTGTGCAATAAAATGTTCTTAAATGTATGTCAAATATGGTATTTTTGAATGACTCATGTACTTAAAATGTTTCTTCAGTAACACTTGGAAGTATTAGACCTTCACCTTTAGAATCGATTATTTACTATTTTAGACGTTTTATAATCCAAACAGTTTCTCCACAAACATTACATGAAAAACTCATCCGCACAACAAATTGATAACCTAGTAAAACTCCAGGCCAGACATAAGTGGGCAATAGTTGGCACTCATGTTTCCTTTCTACGCTCGCTGGCACGGCAGAGCTGCAGGGGAATCAGGCCAGCGACTGCAACAAGTAAAGTGCTCAGCTTTTGCCTCTACAGCTGGGCACTTGTTTAAATCAGCTGGCAGCGAAGGCCACAAACTGTACTACAAAAAAATGTCTCACTACTCGCATGGCTGGGATCCAGGTTAGACTGCATTCAGTGAGGAGGTGCACTAGGTAATCACAGATATGATACCAGTAAACACAACAATTACGATTTGAAACTAAAGAAATACACACACGCAGAGCTGCAATAAGCTGGCTCTTCTGAACCATGCCAATATTTCGGGTGGGTTGCAATAATTTCTGCACAGACTTAGCTCAATCCATTGGAGCCAGCAACAAAAAGAGAGCTGGAGGCTAGTGGACTCTTGACAGATGACAGTCTGCCAGGGCCAAAGGCTAGACTCAAGCAGGAGCCGAGGATTGTCCTTCTGCAGGATAAACCATAACACTGAAGCTCAGAGCCTAAACTCATTGGCTGGAGAAGTGGCTGCACTCATGGCAATTCAGGGGCAAACACACACACACACACACACACACACACACACACACACACACACACACACACACACACACACACACACACACACACACACACACACACACACACAAATTTATAAGAAAACTATAAAATAGGCCACCTCTTCTATTGTCATTACTTAAAGCTCAACATTCCTTATTTCAGTAATATAAACACACGCATACGCTAACAGACACACACACACACACACACACACACACACACACACACACACACACACACACACACACACACACACACACACACACACACACACACACACACACACACACACACACACACACACACATTCCCTCAATCACTCACTCGCTCACTCTCACAAGGTTGTGGTTATGGCTTAGGGAACACTCCAGCTCTATTCAATCAAACAGAGTACCAGGACTGAATCAGCTAAAGGTTAATTGCACCGACATCCTTGTGCACATATGGACGGGAAATGTGTGTGTGTGTGTGTGTGTGTGTGTGTGTGTGTGTGTGTGTGTGTGTGTGTGTGTGTGTGTGTGTGTGTGTGTGTGTGTGTGTGTGTGTGTGTGTGTGTGTGTGTGTGTGTGTTTGTAAGGATGAGTGCATCTGTTGAAACCCTAACCCAACCGGCGTATTGAAGTAAAATGCCTTTTTGTCGCAGAAGGATTAGTGTGGACATAATCTATGTACATTTCCCCCTAAGGAGGCAGACAAGTGGCTAGTGGAGTATTTACCTCCTCCAAACCGAATAGCCGGAAAATTGTTTCGAACAGGTGCATGCCACCCTGTAAGCTGACATACAGGAAAACTGTGAGAAATAAATGTTATTTAATGACTGATTTAATACTTTTAAACGGACATTTATTTTTAGGATGACTTTTGCTCATTCAAAATTCAGATTTAATTGTGTGTTTTTTTCAAACCCATCACACATCCTCGTGTTAGAACAGAATTCTTCAATGGTGAAATAAAATACACTACATGTTCAAATCTATTACATTGGACCTGAGATCCTTAAAGGTACACTGAAACATGACTTTAATTAAATGTATTATGTCAACCGATTTCACATAACTATATGAGGTAAGTTAAAAGCAATATTACGTTTTCAAAAAATAACCGGGTCATGAGATATGATATAATTATGATTGCTTTCAACTAACCTAATACAGTTATTGACATAATACATTTAATTAAACTCAATGGATTAGTTTTTTAAGTGCATTGAAAGATAAATCTGAAGGTTCCCAATGTTATTATTTGTATGAAGATTTGGGTTTAACCCTTTAAATAGTAGATGTTACCCCTTCAAGTGATAAATTACGCAATTTGATAAGGGAACACACTTGTTTTTGTACAGTTTACTGCTAATAAACATAAAAAAATAATGTGAGTCATGGGGTCACAATTGTCACTGGGGGATAAAAACCAAAACGCCTGTATAACATTGGTCTATGGCGAGGTTATAGAGAAATCTTTTAGCATCTATAAAGCAATGCAATCACGTCCAGAACCCTTTTTTTTTCCACCAGTGAAGTAAGTGATCATACAAAACCTGAGCCTTTCAAAAGTATGCTTGTCAGACTGCACTTAGTGATACCAAAAAAAAAATTGGATGTTTTGAAATACTAACTGATTTCACCAGTGAATGGGATAAAAGTGTAGCAGTAATTCACTGTAAAAATGCAGGTTATGCACTCAAACCCGGGACTTGTAACAATGGCTGTATCTGCGTGCGGTTGAATTGGACCGGTGTTTTTCCCGTGCAGGTCCGGGGGCCCTAAGAGTCACTGGCAGAGTGCCGGGCTGCGGCCTCATTGACCTTCAAAGCAGAGACGAGGGCCCTCTCCATCCCGCCAGCACCACTTGTGGCAGGAAGAGAGGCTTGTTGACTGGCCCCTAATGGCCCCCTGGCCCACGGGAACATGGGTCGGTAGGTTAGAGCTGTTGCCCTGGTGACCAAAGACACATAGGTCAAAGAGAGAGAGGGGGGGGGGGAGGGGTGTTGCAGGTGAGGAGGAGAGAAATAGGACAGATGGGAACATTGATAATAAGGTTATAAATAAAGGTTTTGTTTTAAAAGTCACTTAAATTACAAGGCCATATTATCTGCCCTGTTAATGAACTGGTGTTTCTGTTACTGCTGTTAACATCATGTCGGATGCAAAAAGGAAAACCAAATTAAAGCCCTACAGTTATTTTATTTTGTGTAGCAAAAATTATGTAGAACTGAGTTTCATTGAGCATCCCTGTATTGCAGAATAAACAATAAATGATCCTTGAAACCTTGTGTGTCGTAAAGTTACTATAAAATATGTCAAAAGAAGTCAAAGGATATTATGCCGTTAAAGGCCGTAGTTTAAATGGTCAATAAAATCATAGGTTATTATGTCAAATATATAAAGATATTATTTTTAAAAAGTGTAACAAAAAAGTAATATCCAAAGATTTTATTGAAAAACATAGTAAAGTACGACATGGCAAAGTTTTCATCATAAAAATGTGTTATATGATGTTATATATGACGCATAGTAAGGACATATTACTTACATATTACTTACACAAATTCTAAACCCCAAATCTTTTGAGCATGAAGAAACAACCTGTCGTCACAAACTGAATATCTGTGTTTTCCCTCTTGACAGTTACCGAAAATCGATAGTATAGTAATGAAGAATTCAACTACAAAATACAAGTTATGTACTACTTATAAATAATCAAAATAGACTCAAGATAATCTTTAAGCTCTGGGGTTGTAGGGCTTTCATTGAAATATAAACATAGGCACTTTTTCTAATATCACTTTAGGAATAGTCATCACATTTAATGTAATTTAGCACGGTTTCTCTGCTGGAAATAATAGTGGTGGGTCATTTTTTTTTACACTTAATACAACACAAGCGTTAACCGGCTAACAAAATCACACAATAGCACAGAAAGGAGCTGCTTGTATGCAGAGAGGCAGGTGTTAATTCAGTGCGGCTCCTACAGCGGCTAATGTCAGCCTCCTGCCATTACCAGTAGGGTAAACACTGCCACGAGAGACTGTCAACATTTATAGCAAAGACTCTTAACCGACACAAAACACTTGTGTGATTCTATATGTCTCGCAGTCTGTCTCCTGCTTTCTCTCTCTGTGTCCCTCGCTTCCTCCCAGCCTGACCTAATCAGTGATAAGTTGAGTGCTTTTGTCAACAGCACAGAACCCCTTAATTAGCAGCCCTTTGCTATAAGCTCATCTGTAAGCATCACTGTACTGTGTGAATGTTCATGTGTGTGTATATATATAGCCAGCCTCCAGGTTGACCTCAGCTCCGAGCCAATCAGTCAGCTAATAAGTGAACATAGTCTCCTGCATATCCAGATGGAGAGGTTTAATGGGTATTAGACTTGGAGGGGCTGAACAGGTAAGTGAGGATAACTCAAAGCTGACTATGGAGCCGGCAAAGCCTCGGAAACAACAGATGGGAGTCAATGCACAATTGAATTTGTGTGTTAATGTCTGTTAAATGTGTCTACAAGGGAAGAAAGTTGTTGTTTTTAAAAGAAAATACACACACATTTCCCAGTCTGTATAAACGGTATCCAATTCCACCCAGCCTCAGATGACTAATACCACAGAATTTCACCTCCACATATTTCTCAATTCCTTCTCCTGTAATGGAAAACATTATTGTCGTCAAGGCCAGCATCAGGTGTGTGTGTGTGTGTGTGTGTGTGTGTGTGTGTGTGTGTGTGTGTGTGTGTGTGTGTGTGTGTGTGTGTGTGTGTGTGTGTGTGTGTGCATGTGTGTGTGTGTGTGTGTATGTGTGTGTGTGTGTGTGGGAGGTGGGGGTAGCTCCCACTCTGCCATGTCAACTCATACTCGATGGCTTTCTAAATTTGAAAAAAAAAGGAGAAAAAAATGCTCTCAAGGACTTTGCTGCATTCCACTTCATGAGCACAAACAAACGGACCAAAAAGCCATTCTGGGAGGGAGGAGTGGGAGGGGGAGAGCACAGAAAGCCCCTTAAAAACAGAGGGAGATAAAGAGGAGAGGGGGAAAAAAGGAAGCAGGAAGGCAAGCAGATGCTGCTGAAAAACCAAAGTGACTCCACTACCGATAATGAGCGGATCATTTAAAAAGCCCTCCTCAAATTGCCTCGAGGAGGAGAAGAGAGAGGAAAAGGCTTGAAAGGTTTTGAGAGATTTCGGGCGATGGACGAAGTGGTGAAGGGGGGGGGGGGGGTACAGGATGGAGCAGGGGACGTGTAAACATGTTGGGTTGTCGAATGCACACCTACTGTATGCTTACACATACAGTACACTGAAGCATATGGCTTTTTTAATCTGCGATTGAGGCCGCAGGTCAAACTGTCAGGCATGTAGTCGACCACCTGAGCCCACCTGGCAAACACCATCTGTATCTACAAGTGAGAGAAAGTGTGTGTGTGCATGCGTGAATGTACAATCTGCACAGGACCTTTTTAATACTGTCAAATCTTTCCCATCTTTGCTTTAGCCTTCAAACAAAAGACCATAAACATGTTGGCGCATTTCATGTCATCAAGGCAGCCTGAAATATTTTACAAAAAAACAAAACACGGAATGCACATTGCCAGTGTTGTGCAAGGAAAGTAAATTAAATACAGAGGAGGGAAAAAAAAGGGCAATCCATTTGCCCAAATCAAATTAAATTCATCTTTATTTGACCTTGTACTTAAAAAAACTGAAAATTAAGATGTGTTAAGACTTTATTGGTGAGTCTCAGAAATTGAGGCACCAATTACGCATCAATCAGACTGCGTTGAAATACATAGTGTTAGTGAACGTGTGTGTTGTGTGTGTGTATGTGTGTTGACAGCGGCAGTGTGCCATGCTGCAGTGGCAACCAGCCCAAGGCCCTGGGGATGCCAGTTAGCTGGCGGCAGAGTATCAACAAAGCACAACATGACACAACATGGCCGTACTGCAGCTGAGCCCACCATGATTGTAGTGAGCGAGATTTGTTTTTATTTGTCTATGTGTGTGTACGTGTGCTCTGATCTGTGTGTGGGCAGGTCGCATGTGGATGGACGATATCTTTTTATTAAGGACAGTATTTGTATTTATGGGAGATATTTGGGAGAGGGTGCATGCTGCCTATTGAAATACGAACAAAAGTCTGAAAGAATTGTTATTTTTTGCACACTTTTTGTATGTGCAACTGTAATTAATGGTCACTTAATTTAACCCGATTGAAATGCTGCTACATTCCTTATTTTATATTAATAGTGGGTATGGGAGCTGTTTTCATTACCAGCAACAACAAAAAAAGCAGACAATATAAAAGTATAGATAGTAACTAGCTGGGGATTGACGAAAATAGACAAGCATGTGCCTGATAAACACTATATATTTTCAAAGTTAAAAAAGGCATATAAGACTAAACTGCAAATAGGAAAACACCATCAAATACAGACATGTTGAAAGTCGGTGTGGTGGGAGTCAGCAGGTGCATTGAGCTTTCTGTCAAGGTATTAACTTAAACAACTCTGATGTGCATGAAGGGTGCTAAATCAAATATCAAATCATTTCAATGTTACAAAGAATTAGTCGTCCTTCATCATCCACCCCTCACTTCCTCCCAGTCTCTTTCCCTTACTCCTTCTGTCCTATTCTTCCTCCCTGAGCTCGCCTTTCTCCCCCTCTCCTCCCCTCTCCATCTTGACACAGTGCACTGAGCCTAATCGTGGATAATTGGGTGGGAGGGGCAGTGGGCCGGCCCTGCCTTTGTGTGCAAAGGGCAAGTGGTCAAGTTAATGGGGCCCTTGTGTCGAGCAGGGAGCACTCTGTCTCTCTTTCTCTCTGTTCGATCACTCACTCGGCCAGTCAATCTCAGACTCTCAGTCAGCTTCTCTTTTCTTTCACGGCTGAAGCTTTTTTCCCCGCTGTTTCGATCTAGTTTCACCTCATTTCCAGCGACCTCACTCCTCCTTTGCCTAGCAGCCATTCAATGTGTCTTGTCCCATTTCTTTTTCTCTCCCCCTCTTCTTGTCTTTTTCAGCCTTTTTTCTCTTCCTCTATGCAGCTTGTTCTATCTCTTTTCTCTGTGTCTCTAGCAAAGTGTTGGGGAGGAGTGAACAGACCTCTTTAAAATATCAAAAGACAGATCAGGAGGTCCCTCCCTTTCTCCCAACTCTCCCTCCTTCTGACTGATAAACAGAAGAGTGAGCCTGCAAGATTAGCTGCTGTGTACTGCCTTCCCTCCCTCCTTTATCCCGCTCTCTTTTCTTCCTGTGGAGGGGTAGACTGTTGACTGGGCTTGATATATGTGTGTGTGTGTGTGTGTGTGTGTGTGTGTGTGTGTGTGTGTGTGTGTGTGTGTGTGTGTGTGTGTGTGTGTGTGTGTGTGTGTGTGTGTGTGTGTGTGTGTGTGTGTGTTACCTTGTCTGGCACCAGCTTAGCCTGCAGGGATCCATTGTGTTTGAAACACAGGCCACAGCCGATCAGGACCGAAAGGAAACTTTATTACATCTGTGGACATTTAACACTGAACTGTTAATAATAGAACACACTCATGTTTAAACAAGCAGCTTTCTCAATCAGCTCCTTGAGAAAAGCATTAGTCGTTAAATAAAATCTAATAACTGCACTCGGACGGAGAATATATTGTGTCTTTTTTGTGATTGTGAAAAGTAATCCAATTTATTCGTTATAAGAGAATGCTTTTGCTATTGTGTCAACAAAAAAAAAACTACACTCATCAAATAAAAAAAATAACTAGAAGCCAATGTTTCTTGAAGAAAATGTATTTATTTTCATTCTTTCACAAAAAAATCACCCACCCTTAGACAGCAAATCACAACATTCATTACCGATTGATTATAGTGAAGCAGAGAGAATCTGATACACTGAAAGAAGGAACTCACTGTAGGCCATGTCCACACTAAAGAAGGTAAAGGAGACACAGTTAATTAAAAATACTAATAATGATTAATAATACTTGTGTGTGTTTCTTAGTCATACCCCATAACAACACAAATCACATGATAAATATAAATCAATGTTTAATAAGTATTTTGAATGTTTGGTGTGCTTATGCACTGAGATGCTACAGAAAAAGCTCCAACTTAAGTCATTTTGTTTACAAATTGTTCTTCTGTTTTTGGAGGCCAATATAAAAAGATAAGCTCAGTGTGGAAAACAGTAGAAACTATTTTAAGTTGATCTGGATTAGTGTGGATATGCCCTGCAAATGACCAACAATTCTGTTTGATGATTCAAATCGTCGCCTAACAGAAAACATCCCACAACACACTGACACACATCTGTTGGAATAAAGCATTCCTGTTTGATGTTACCAAAGGTAGTACTCTGCTGCAGCACACGACTCTCTCTGAATAACACTGACTGTCAGTGCTTCCTGCTGATGTCACAGTGAGAAGTGTCCGCGCACTCAGCACGAACATCACAACAAGAAGTGACCAAAAACACAGTGTAAAAAACATGAAGCCACTGCAAATCACGGTTGCACCCGGTGAACACTTTGCCAAGAAGAGAGGCAGTAATGTTGCAAGAAGCAGCGACGCAGGGCGGGTAACAGTGTTGCAAAATGACATCACTGTCAGTGGTGGTGATGTCACACTACACAGTGATGAAGCCACCGTTGAGATGGTGTTAGCCCGCCGATATCAAAGGTACACAGCAAACTGCATTACAGATACAAAGGTAATTAAACACAATTTGAATTAGGAACATTTCTGCAATGCAAGTCCTCAAAGCATTGAGACCACTGATAAAGCTGACTTAATTTACTTACACACAGAGAATACCCCCCACTTCTGAAGGTGGATTACTTTATTCAACATGAGGGGTGTAAACAGCAGCCATGGGGAAATACTGCATAGCTTCTTGGCTGTTGCATACAGCAATGGATCACAGTGAAAAATGGAAACACTTTACTAGTGATAGGTACAACTTTAGGCCACTGGACCACTGACACTTGGCATTTCTTTAATACCACAAGAAACAGGAAACGGCTGAATACATGGAAAAAGACCTGAGTAAACTTGTGCTGATAGATAATAAAACCAACAGAAAATGGAAAAGCAATTGGACGGACATGTGTGAACGTTTTTGCTCTTGAGGCTTTAAAGAGAGTATTTAACTTTCAAGAACTCAAGTTACACATCAATTTAAAATCAAAATCTAACCCCGGATGTCCACTGGATGTTCAAGCAGTGTGTTTTCAAGCAGCAATAGTTTAGAACAAAATCTGAAAACATGTCTGCAGCTCATTTATGATCATAACATATACTTTGATTTCTTTAAGCTACTGTTTGCAGCAAGCCATATCTGCTTTCTAAACATTTTACTAAAGCAACCGTAGCAATCCTTCTAATGGCTTAATTGGAGTGGTGACACAACACAAACAAGACATACAGTTTTGCTGTAAAGAAAAATAAAAAAGGCATTTCTCACATTTAAAATGTCAATGCAGCACTTCATAGATCTGTTTGGTGCCACTGTCATGGAGGCAGTGGCACAGCAGCAGGAATAGCAGCAGACTGTCTGCTCTCAGTGGACATCGGGGGCAAGAGACCATTAAGTGGTCTGCATTTCAAACAAAGAGGAAAAGAACAGGTAATAAAGTACTCCTGCTCTGTACAACACACCATAAACCGTTCAATCTATTGCACAGTATTGGGGTCAGTAGTCAATAAATGCAAGTAGTAGGAGGGATAACAACGTATGTGCATGTTTTCTGTCCTGGTTTCTTTTCAAACCCTCACACTTCCTGAACAATTGGGTTCAGACTAATAAGAGCTGCTGCCACATGATTGATTGTTGCTTGCTAAGTCACTTTAAAGAGCTAAATGTTTGTGAGTGAAGGGATGCAAGATGCTACCTGTTGTCCGTTTTACAGATCAAACAGATTACAACACAAACAGAGCTGTGTCAAATTAAATTACAATGCGATGTAATGTGCACTTCTTTGTGAAATGTCCTTTGCAAGCTGTAGCTCCCAGGCAGCAACAACGTCTGATCGTGCCTTAATATGTTAATGTACTGTTGTAAGAAACGCACAAAAGAAGTTCTTAATACTGACCTCTGACTGGGATGAATGAGTTGTATTAGAAGAAATTAAAGCGGGGGAAGAAGGGAACAAAGAGAAATAGAGGAAACACAAAGGGAACTGTGAGCTGCTCCACAGTCTGTGATAGTTAATGAATTAGAGCTGGCCTCCACGCTGGGGGCAGGAACACAGTGGCATAGGTTAATACTGACAGGTTAAAGAGGGCCGACTGATGGAGGAAATCTCTGTGTAACCGACTGTTAACTTACCAAACGACTGATTGGCTTGTTGGCTGGAATGATGACGGGAATACTGGCTGATTAAATACCATAATAGGTAAATTAACAGGCTGGTTACTGACGACTGATTGGCATATTCACTTGGCTGAACGGGAGGTGATTTCATGACTATTTTGGAGACTGGTAGTAATCTATTTGGCATATGGCAGAGGGTTAAAACATACTACGTTAGAATATATATCTGCCTCTCCATTTCTTCCTGCTTTGGAAATTAGTTCTTCAACTACAAAACATGCACGCTCAAATATTCTCCAAAGCCATGCAATTCCTGATCATGAATCCTCTCAGTGGCCAGGTTAAATATGGAAAAAAAGGCCCAAATATGCACTACATTTGTTGACACTTGATATTGAGACTAATAACCTAACTGTATTTGAATACTGTTCTTTCCTTTCTATCCCTTGTGGTTGTTGACATGACTCTATCTTGAATATGTAAAAGCATGTGGAGTGGTTCTGCGTGGAGCGGAGGACTTGTTTTGGTTTACTGAGTGTGGCTGACAGGTTGAGGTCCTTTGGTCAGGGTGATGAGGAGAGGATAGTGGATGTTCTCATCGTATGCGTCTTTCCCCTCCGTCACCATCTGCAAAACACACAACAGGAAAATAATTACTGCAGAAAATGTTAATCCATCGTTTCAGTTTGGTAGAATATTAAGTTTAATTTCATCAATATTTTGGGGTTGTTCTAGTGATTTAAGATGCACACTTAAACATTAGCCTAACCAAAGTCACTTCACTGTCGCACTATTAAAAATGAAGAGCAAAATGCACCCAAAACTATGTCTCTTAATGTTCTTGTCCTTTTCTGTGAAGCTTACAGTAAATAAAACAATTCTTTCAATACCACAGGTATATCAAGAAGAGATCAAAAGCAGATCACAAGAAAGAAAATGACAGAAAAACATCCACAACTGTAAAAGAAAAAAGAAAAAAGGAAAGGAAAAATTGAAATATAGTTTGTAGTTTTCAGGAAAGCTCCAAAGTCTCCCAAACGTGATACAAATACAAATATAATGGTATGAATGACTTAAATGCACAGTACACACATTTCATTAGGTACCATCAAGGTGTATCTTTGTATTCCACATGGCGATACAGTTATATGTGGATTACGGCTGGAACTAATTATACATTTTTCTATTTATTTATCTGCGCATGATTATTTTAATTATTTATTATTTAATTTCAGAAAAAGTGCAAAATGTTTTCCTACTGTAAAACTTTTAGGGAAAAGCGAACAGTTTTTGACCCTCTTGCTTGAAAAACTGTAGCAGATTCAGCACTCAATAATAAATTGTTATAATTGTTCAGTTCCAGCTCAAAAGGGCATACCTCTACACACACTGTCTTTTGAACACACACACTTTGAGGGACACCCATGGGCTGCCCACTCGTTGGCCTTTTAAGCAGACTTGGCAGGTTGGCCGTTCAGCGGCTAATCAGCTCGCCCAGCGTCTGGCCAGATGATCAGAGACTAACGAAAGTGAGTTCAGTGGTTCTACTCATGTGAGAAGATATGTGTACGTGATGTGAGAGCAGGACAGAGGTGAACTTTGTGGAGAAGGGTTTCTACACCACAAATAAAGACTCCAAACTGACCCCAAATTCACCCCCTTCATGTCAGTAATAGGGAAGTGACCATTCATCCAAACCTACTTACATTATAAACTAAAAAACTGGTAATAATAACATTTTATAATTTGTTCTGGGCTGAGGTAGATATCAGTGAAAATGTAACCCCTGGAGGTCTTTTTTTGTTTCTGCATTATTTAGCTGTATTAGGACACCAATATTATTATGGGTAATAAAATAAAATATACGGGTAATAGAGCTATGGACATTCGCAATAATCTGTGTATTTGAAGCTTCCTCTGGGATGTAGTGGGGCCTTGTTCGGGCTGATATTAGCACTGCATGAAAAAACGCAATCCCCTATTCATTACAATGAAACCACAGTGTTTACACAGCGGGGGGCCAGCGGAGAGGACTCCAGCAGAAGAGTTAAGTCAAGTCAAATGTATTTACAGCGCACATTTTTTTAAAAAAAACAGCCGTTGACCAAAGTTTTTTTAAATGGAAATAGAAAAAAATATAGAACATAAATATTATAAATAAAGAAATACAGTTTAATCTCGCTCAATGTTTCCTGGATACTCCAGATGACTTTATGATTATTATTTAATACTTTTAGTTTAGTTGGAAGTGTAAAAAAGGGTGTAGTCAAAAGTGCTGGTCTTGAACATTGTTACAGAAAATAGTTTGTTTGATTTAAATGGTGACCTCACACACCTCTTCACACGCAGCTCTCACTTCTCCCTTTCACACACTTTGTCTAGAAAAAGTGAGACATCTTCCTCTCGACAAAATCTCTGCCTTTTTCTCATACGTATATTACTTTTTTGGCTGAATATGAACAAACTGCTGGTGTCTGCCTCTCCCTCCCTTTCCCCCCCAGCGCCCTTCATGTGCGTTATCTTCCTGTTGCCATCCCTCCAGGCACCGGCCGGTGGTTGAACCTCTGACCCCCAGAGAGAGAGAGGGAGACAGGGAGACAGAAAGAGAGGCAGAGCAGACGGCCCAGGGGGTGGTTGGGCGTGGAGGGGCAGCTGCCGGTGCTAAGCCAGCTATGGGGACCAGGGCCAGCATTCACATTCAAATTCTACCAGGCGGAAGGAGCAAGGAAGCGATAGATGGAGGGATGGAGGGGAAGGGGGGTGAGGGCCTTAACGCGGTGAGGGCTAAGAGCTCGCAGAGGTGAAAAGTTTAACAAGCAAAGCTGTTCCTCCTGATCGCAGGCTGCCTAATCAGCTTCATGGGTGGCTGGCTAAATCGGCTCTCAACGCGACCCCCCACCCCACCGACCCCCACAATCTTTTCTCTTTTCTTTCCCTTTCCAAGGTGCAAGTCATTTATTTTATTAGCACTTTCGTCCAAGCTTCTCTCTCTCATTTTGCCTCTCTATTTCTCTGCCTACTTCTTTTTTTTATTCTTGCCTTGCTTGTGAGGGAAAGTGAACAAGGTGGAAAAAGAGAGAGAAGGAGGGGGGGGCTCTGAGACAAGGGAGGGGAAGGATGAACCGGATGTCTTGGGTCTCTCTCGGCAGGATTAGGAAACAGAGAATGAGGGATTGGCTGGATGGAGAGACGAGGAGAGGAAGGGATAGAAGGACAGGCTTGAATAAATAGAGAAGTGGGTCGTGATGTAGGAAATGGGAAGATAGAGGGGAGCAGAGGGAGGGAGAGAGGGTGAAGAAAGATATGTGAAAGAAAGGTGGGAGGGAGGACGGGGGGAAGCCAGGCAGCTGAGGGGGGGAGAGAGAAAAAGAATGAAGGCAGGGAAATGAGTGTGAGTGCATGGACACAGTGGGGAGACTATTTATGCATGTGAGGGAGACGGGGGATCTACAAATGTGAACACACACTCTTGCATATATGTGTGTGTGTGTGTGTGTGTGTGTGTGTGTGTGTGTGTGTGTGTGTGTGTGTGTGTGTGTGTGTGTGTGTGTGTGTGTGTGTGTGTGTGTGTGTGTGTGTGTGTGTGTGTGTGTTTGGGAGAAATTAAAATTCATGACTCTCTCTTCACAACCATTTGAGTAACAAGATTAAGATGGCGGGTTAGAAAATAGCGCTGGCATTATCAGGCTGCTTGCAGTCCCTCCAGCTGCTTGCCTCTCTATTCCACAACAGTGGGGATAAGAGGATAACGTGCTAGCCCTGTCTGCCCGTCCCAGCACAAGCCTCAAACACACACACAGACACACACACACACACAGCCGCCGCACATCGGGCCTGCCTGCCTGCTGTCTGCAGTCCCTCGAGTGTGTTTGAGTCAGAGGGCGAAAGTGTGTATATGTCTGGAAAACTGCAGAGTAGCGAGCTGGGGGTCTTGAGAAGATTTGTAAAAAAAACATCTGAAAACACACCCTGCTCTCTCTTTTTTTCCCGCACAAAGCAAACATTACGACAGGCAGCATATTCCAAACAAATCAAATCTGACATGTGTCGGATCTGGCACAGTGTGGGATGCCAGTATACTCACAGCTACTGGGGGAGTGTTTGTTTAACAGCATCTGTGCCAGATGGAGGAGCTTGCGAGTCGCACTGGGATCATAAAAAGAAGTAAACTCGGCCTAAATGACAAAAGTGGAAACATTTTTGCTTGGCCATGCACATATTCCAACAAGTTGGGGTTTTGATTGGAGTGTGCTGCGAGATTGACACCAGAGTTTGGCGGTAATTGAGCATTTTCATTTTGCAGCTTTTAGTGGTATCGTATATGATGGCATGCATTTTAAAAGCTCTCGTTTCCATCCTTAGGATCCCAAAAATAACACATTTAAAGAGTGTGTCTGAAGTTATGATTAACAGCCGAACACAACTTGTTTTATTGAACATGAATTGGATTATTTGAAATGCTATTTTGCACAAATGTGTCACAGTTACATATTAATACTGTTAAAAAGGGCCTTTCCTCCAAATATTTGGAAAATGATTGTAAATCCTGCCTGCTGTTTCAGCCTCAACATAATAATTATTCATGTATTGCTTATTTTACAGCAGATTACAGTCTGTCTCTCACCTTTCCAGTATCAAAATATGAAACGATGCACAAATATATCGCAAAATACTTATAAAATAAGTATATTTATGAAGGTTTTAAACACATTTTCTAAAAAAGAATGTATATTGAAAGACGGAGGGCTTTACGGTAAAAATGTAATTACATTTTTTAAACAGCTATAATAACAACAACAATAATAATAATAACAACAACAATAATAATAATAACAACATAATACAAAGACTTTTCAGTTTCAGTTTTTTTCTTCAACACTGATACACCTGCTTGTAGTCTTTGATTGTTTTAAGCCACAGTGAAATAAAAATCCATAGTGTGTGTTCGGCTGCCGGTTCTGATATGCATTCTTCTTGTGTGCTGGTCCACCCACTGAAAGTAAATATAGCTGAAGAAAAGCTAATCTGAAGTGCAAATGAGTAGCAGCTGCTCATTTGGATGTATGTGTGTGTGTGTGTGTGTGTGTGTGTGTGTGTGTGTGTGTGTGTGTGTGTGTGTGTGTGTGTGTGTGCGCAGTGGTAGTGTATGTTTCACTATGATATCATCATGAGGTGTGTGTGTTTGTGTGTAATGTCTGGCCAATATGCTGTCTGAGTGATGTCTGGTCTGTGCGGGATTGTGATATAGCCGGTTTCCTAGATGTGTGCTCTCTGTGTGTGTGTGTGTGTGTGTGTGTGTGTGTGTGTGTGTGTGTGTGTGTACAATGGTCAGTCAGGCATATACAAGCACACACAAACCCACACAGGGGTTGTTCAGAGTGTTCATCAGAAGATAAGCAGAGGAGACTTAATCACCTTCAGATGTGAGGGGGGCACTTCAACTTGTCCTCATATCCACGCGCAGCACCTGACCCCACTGTCTCTGTCTGTGTGTGTGTGTGTGTGTGTCAGTGTGTGTGTGTGTGCGTGCGTGCGTGCGTGCGTGCGTGCGTGCGTGCGTGCGTGCGTGCGTGCGTGTGTGCGTGCGTGCGTGCATCATGCAGATGAAAGTGTGTATTTCAAGACTGAGCTGAATGTTGTGATAGTACCCGAGCATGGCATGTCAAAGTAAAGGAAGAAGTACCTGCATAATTTCAGGTATTTTTCATTTCAAAACATTTGAGTGTGAATGTGTGTGTTGAAGCAACTCTCATCACTAAAATAAGTCTGAGTGGCAATGTTCCCAAGCGGGTGAGGTGCTGAACCATTAGTATTATTCAATGACTGTTTACTGCGGCCTTGAGGCCCGATCAATTCTTCCTGCAGCGTTTTCAAAGTTGTATTTCTTTAAAATTTAAGGCAACGGCAGCATCCACTTTAATCCGACTGAAACTTCTTCTTTCTTTCTGTCCCACTTACCTTATTTGTTTTTACTCTTTTCCCCCCTTCCTGCATTTTTTTTTCTGGAGACCCTGGTTTTTATTCCTTTTAAGAAATGTGTTTCTTTTTTCTAAAATAACTTAAGCTCTTCATGTGCTTCTCCCACTCCACCTAAGGCCAAGACCACTTCCTGTATGTGTTTATTATCCGAAGCCATTCCTCACAAATTGAATGAACTTTACAAGTGTTAACCCATTTATTCATGTTCAAACACTTGTGTTCTGTTCAGAAAGGTTCTCTATATTCTTCCCCTGCTCTGGCCTATTCGTAAAGCAGCTGTCTGGGTCCTTCCATGATTAAACTAGGAGGGAAAATTCAGCAACAAATACGTTTGTGTACACTTACATTTAGCAAAGAAATCTGATTTGCACCCTGATTATATTCCCTGACAATATATTTATATTGTCAAGGAAATGTGATGTTTTTGTATTGCACCCAATTTGAATGTGCACAGAGGAGGTCAGGGTGGATGAGTGAGTTTAAAAAGGCCCTACTATGCCCGTTCCTGGAGTGTGTTATAAAGGTTTTTGAGGTAGATAGTGAAAGTTTTAGGGTTACCTTTTTAGGTTTAGGACAGATAATGTCTTCAATGATGGTGAATAATAAATTAACAATGTCTTTAAATCATGTTGGTAAGACCATGATCTTTCCTCGCTCTTTATCAAGTGTTTTTATATGCCTAAACCAGGGGAGTGCAAACTTTTTAACTGAGGGCCACATACAGAAATATATAAATATATATATATATATATATACACTCGCTAGAGGTGAGCAAAATCAATCAAATGTAGGTAAATTATGGTTGATACTTGAATAAGCTTTATGAAAACAAACAGCTGTAACCGTCTCTCCGTAGGGTTTCATTGATTTTGTTACTAAAAGTACTTGCAGCTCATTGCTTGAAACAGAGGACTAAGATTGCTTACTATAAAAGGGGAAATATGAAGGCACGGTATGCAAATATGTTATTGGGCTTTAGTTTTTATCAACTAAGAGTTGTTATAAAATGTTTTCAACTTGGATTGACTGAATTTTATTTGAAAAGTGGGCACATGAATATTTCTGTGTTTCATTCATTCATTCGTTTTATTGTATTCTATAAACTACTGACAACATGTATCTGACCTAAGAGAAATGTTGAGTGGTCTCTTCATTTTTTCCGGAGCTGTATATATTTAAGAAGCAATTCAAAATCAAATTCAAAACGGAAAACGGGCCGCAGTTTGGAATCCCCAGCTTGAAACATGCCCATACAATATTAATTGTGGTTTACCTTGTTGGCAGTACACTCCTTACAACATGTTTGCAGTTGCAAGATATCTGTATTATTATTACAGCATTTTCACAAACTGCAAATGTCATTGGCCTGGAATAACACATGCCTACTGGTGCGTGTTTGATTCAGACTTGATAAGTGGTATGGTTGCATCACATGACAACCGAGCCTCTTACTACAGGAAGGTGTGGAGGCCAAATATGGATTGTGACAACTTGACCTGAGCCTGCCTTAAAACTGAGACTGTTAATGTGTGCTCCCTCTAAAT
This sequence comes from Eleginops maclovinus, assembly GCF_036324505.1. Taxonomy (NCBI): domain Eukaryota; kingdom Metazoa; phylum Chordata; class Actinopteri; order Perciformes; family Eleginopidae; genus Eleginops; species Eleginops maclovinus. The sequence goes on from NC_086370.1 coordinate 19,587,386, forward strand.
GCGCTCTGAAGGGGTCCAGTGTCCCTCAGATATAGGGTGTGTGAGAGACTGCGATGCTGCATTTAGTGACGGACAAATAGTTAAGTGAGTAGGACTGAGATTTTCCTCGCTGAGGTTCAGGCCACTTTAACAGGCACTTTAATGGACGGTCTGTCCAATTGTCCCACCAGTGATGCTGTCCTGTTCTTCTGTAGCTGTGTGTGTAATGGAGTTAACAGCTGGACACCACTTCTTCTAACAAGGCCTACTCATGTGCTTTCTGTCACTCCCTTTCTCCTTCTCACTGCCCTACTCTCTCCTTCCCTCTCTCTGCCTCCCACGCGGTGCTAAGTCAAGGCAGCGTGTTTTAGCCCTGGTGTGTCTCACAAAGTGTCTCTAAACATCAAACGCTAATCCCACATTTTTTATTAAAGCAGTGTGAACATTACACAACCTGATTCTTGGTGGTCTCTTTAATATGTAGCTTATGCACAATATTGAACTGTGTAAACCATCCAATTCTGTTTTAATACAATGCTTGCACGTTGTTGGCCTCTTTTAAAAGTTAATTCCAAGTTAATAAGAAGCTTCTTTACTCACTAAAAGCTGGATCTATCCCTTCATTTCAATACAACATGTCCATAATACTGTTTCTGTGGTCAAAATGTGAATCAAGTCAACACAGAGACGGATGTCAATGCATAAAAATAGACATTCTTAAACACAAACTGTTTAAGGATCCTTGTTTTTAAATATATGTTCATGTTGTCATTGATGATTTTTGGATTCTCTTCCTACCTTCAAGTGAACATCCCAGACCTGAGCATCATACTGCTGGTGTTGAGAGGCGAAGAGTCCGGCCTGCTGGGCCAGTTGACAAAACAGTCTCAGAGTTTCACCTCGCAGCGGAGCAAACACCAACGCTGTGCCCTGAAAACAAAATGAGAGGAGGGTGAGTGCTTGTGGAAAGTGGATATAATGGTACGACACATGTATCTGGAACTGCACATATAATTTCACGCCTAATTTCTCAGAAATTGTGTTAATTAGCTTTACACAAAGACATGTGGCTAGTCTCTTTACTTTGATCTTTACCAGGTGCAAGTTATGAGATAAACAACAAAATAAAGTTCTTCTAACTCTGGAATTGTGAACCCACATTTGTTTTAGTCTTTATCAAATGTATACGGCTATGTGTGTGTGTGTTTTTGTGTCGGTGTGCGTGTAGGTGTGTGTGACAGACAGAGGGACAGTTTGTGCACATGCATCACAGGCATCCCGCAAATACAAAGTGGATTACCAACAGGTTCAAAGTTTCTTTGAAATCCTTCATCTCTCAGTTGTATTTCCTGTGGATCATGTTATTATTGTTTTAATTAAATTAAGAAATGAGTGATGCTCAAACACACACACACACACACACACACACACACACACACACACACACACACACACACAGTAAAATGGAGACACAAAGAGGAGGATCACGGCGCCTGACAGATTTTTCATCTGTATATCCAGTTGCATTTCCGCCCCAAACCCCTCCTGCTCTAAAAACACAGCAAAAGCAAACAAACAGCTCCTCCAAGCACTAATCAGCTGATTAAGGGGATCCAGCCCACCGGATGGACCACCTTTGTCAGAAACAACAAATTAGTGCCATTAGATGGGAGAATTAATTGCTTTGTTAATTGCTTAATCAGCTTAGCAAATTATTAAATATTTGGCAAAGCTTGTTGTGGCAGAGACAGTCTGATGGCCGACACTCAAATCATATTAGCCCCTGAATTATCTCCACTGGATTAAAGAGAGAGAGAGACATGAAGAGAGACTTAACACACAGATGTACAACAATGGCCAGATGTCATGTCTGTCACTCGACGACAGCAGCTTCTGCATTCGACTGCAACTGAGACACACGTTAACTGTGCATGTCACTGGGGAGGAAACACTGTATGGAGATGAGTTTGTCTTGATATTATTCATGTGAACAGATCGAGCATCCGTGTTAAAGTGTGTATTCTGAGAATGTGAAACAACTTCGTAATGTGCGAAAAAAGATTTTGAACTTATGGAAATATATTTATTCGATTCCAAATGGATCTGCAGATATACACATGATTTCAACTTAAAAAATAGGTGACTATACTAAATTGTTTCACGAGTTAGACAACATTTACAACTTTCCATCAGGCATTTGTGAATCCAGTTGTCTTCAACGCTTGTGGATTGTATTTTTCAAACTGTGGGTCTAGCTAAACAATAATCTACCCAAAAATCTCTGTCATATTTCGGATAGCGCATCATGCCCTGCTGATGACAAGGTTCAGCTTTTCAAAATAAGAGCATGATAATTCCATACGCGTGTCACTGCAGGCATCAACCTGAATGTAATCATAATAATTATAACATAATCCTTTTTGTCTTTCCAGTTACATCTGCTGTTTGTAACAAACAAAAAATGGATTAAAGGCTTAATTCACCTTTACTCTAAACATGTTTTCTCACTTATCTATTGTAGAACTAACCAAGTTGATAGTTTTGGAAGAGTGGCCGTTTCTGTAAAATAAGTGAGGTTTGTTGAATAATCCTAGAAACAGTGACAGTGTTTATGAACACCCTTTCAGGTTGTTGTTTAATTTGGATTGAAATGTGTTTTTAGTTTGGTTGAACTGGCCCTTTAAGGACTTGGCGCTGTTAACCTGCATGTTTCTATTTCACCACCCATCTTAATAAAGAGATATTTATCTTCCACCATCCCCTCAGCTAAATTTGAGTTCTCTCCTCCCTCCTTCTGTCCTTCCATCTTTCCCATTCATCTCCCTCCTCTTCTTCTCCATACCTCCCTCCCTAGAGTGCAGTTTTCACCTCTTTTTCATAAACAGATATTCACTATACCCGTCTGGCCTCGTTCTTTAAAACGCAGCCCTCTTTCCTCAGATGAATAGAAACCTCAACCCTATCTCTTCCAGCCTTTTGCTTTCCCCCCCCCATTTGCTTTGGCTGTCACAGCATGGGGTCTTATCGCGAGGCCAAAAGGGAGAAGTTGCCTCGGATTTATGATTAAGGGAAGGCAGAAGAGAGAGAGCCGGAGATCAGAGCGATGCATTCAAGTCGCTCATAATAAGCATTAAAGCATTACATGATATTAATCCTGTCAGACGATTAATGTGTATGGGCTTTTGGGGCGAGGCCTAATTATGATTGAGAAGAGTGTGTGGTGATTTAAAGGAAGGGGCTCAACAGAGATATATACAGTAGACACACAGAGGCAAATACGCACACACACACACACACACACACACACACACACACACACACACACACACACACACACACACACTTACGTTGGGTTGCAATAATCTCCTTATGGCATCAACCAGGCTGGCTCTGTACTGGTCGAGAAACAAACTGAGGGAAGAGGGAGAGTCAGGTTAGAATGCATTCCTGTGATAGCAGCTGCAGATAAAGCAGCAGGCTATTTATTTTCTTTTGTTCACAAATAAATCCACCAACAGGAAGCAGGGAAAAACAATTTGCATGAGTAAGATGCTCTTGCTTTTTGTTTACGTTTGAGTTTCCATGTGTATTCACCTCGGCCTGTTGTCGAGGCACGGAGAAGAATGCAGAACATCAGAAAAATCCAACGTACACAGATACCATCGCCTACAGTAAACACACAAGTGTGCGCGTGCAAGCATACACAGTTTAACTGGAACACTTCAAAGCGGCACGAAAGCACCTTGAATTTGTGGAATTAATACCTGGAGAGTGCGCTCTGAAGTTAATATGAAGATATGAGAACAAAAACAACACATAAAGGAAAAATAAATCAGGAAATAAATGTTAATAAAAATCTAATTAACTGGTTCCATTGTACATTAGTACCACTGTACTGTAACTGTGTGTGAGCAGTTCTTTCAAGATATTTACAATTTCACAAAAAGTTTTAACACCATATTTGAATAATTCAGGCACTATACATTTGATTATACCATATGATTATAAGGAAGTCATAATTTAGTAATTTGTGCAACTACCGATCACTAAGTCTAAAATGTATAAAAGAGGACTTGTAGATGACTGTTACAATCAAAGTTTATATTGCAAGCTTGAACCCAGGTTTCATACTAGTAACAGAACATGAAAACATTTGCTGAAAGAGCAGAAAACATTCCCGTTAATCACTTTTTACCGTAAACAAAGATAATGGGAAACCATTGCGAATATAAATCTCTCTTAGGATATACAAATGTGATATCTGAGGTAAATACTGACTCCTGTACACACACCTGTACTGTACACCAGCATCTTAAAGAAATATCAAAAAAACATACATTTAAAATGCTATTTGTCAGACATAAATGCAACACATATACACACACACACACACACACACACACACACACACACACACACACACACACACACACACACACACACACACACACACACACACACACACACACACACACACACACACACACACACAAATTGACTCCAATCATTATAAACAAAGTAACACCTGTCTCTGTATCCTAAAACACACATTTCAATCCATTATGCCAGAAACTAGAGCGATGTGTGTACGTGTGTGTGTGTGTGTGTGTGTGTGTGTGTGTGTGTGTGTGTGTGTGTGTGTGTGTCTACCTATTATCATAGATGAGAGTGGAGTAATTTGACTAAAATGCAACAATACAGTGCAGATTTGAAATAATCCCTCACATCCGCGCAACTGGCCGGTGGGGAGGGGGAGGGGGGCATAACTTTCTAATCACAGCCTCTGACCTCCTCATGCAAAACCCTCTGATCCCACAGAGGAACGAGAGGTGCGCGTCACAGAATTTTTCCTCCCTGCACCCATGGCCATACCTCCATAACAAAAGGACTTAGCATTACAAGCTCTCACCAACCCCAGGATGTGTGTACGTCTGAGAGGGGCTTGTTATTCTTTTAAGGTTGACAGAGGCGCAAAGTTTATTTGACTTGAAAGGTGAGAGGTTTATGTTTGCTTGATTTTGCCACAGATATCGGTTCACGGGAAAAGTGAGTGGTAAGGAAAACAAGGAAGTGAGATAGTTGGGAGGAGGCAACACACACACATACATGCACACACACCGAGGGTAAGGGAAGGACATCGAGTCGTTCAGAGGGCAACAGTTAAATAACAAAATACACTCAGTTATGCATTTTTAACATTGTGACATCATATATAAAGTCACATATGTCAAATAAAGTATACCTGTAAAGGTCACTCAGAGAAAGAACTACTGATGTGTCATATAGGGGTAGCTTTTTTATGTAAACAGACACATGAAAGTTTATGTAAAACAAAATAATAATATGCAAAATTCAGAAAAAATACAGTTTGGAATCAGAATATGTTTTCTAAATATATTTAAAAAGGGAAAAATAAATGATCTCCTTTATTGTTGATTACTAATGTGACCCCTATTTAAACAACCTAAAAAATAATTTAGCATGTTTTAAAAGAAATGCATCTTAATCCCTACATTTCAATTGTAATAGCTTAGAGTTGTATTTTCTATCTTACATCCTGGTTTTTATTTCCTTTTACTATTTTATACAATACTTGTATTATATATGAGCCGCCTTTACAGTGTTTGCAATTGTCTTTAACCAAATTAAGATTCATTCTTATTTTCCAGGTCCTAATAAGGATTTCTAAACTTGTATGAAGAGTATTATTTGGCAATCACCTGCTGTTATTTCACCATGAATCAAGGAAGCAATGCAGTTGTTGTTAGTTATGATATTAAAATCCAAGCAATACAAAGTTCTTGTGTTGCTCACAGCGATCTCTCTCTATTACCATGTCTGGTTTGCAGTCACAGTTCAATAATGTCAGAGTAAAATTCATGAACTCTCAAATTGAGTGGACTCCCCCTTAAAGGTCACCGCTGAAGCCCCCAGACAGTCAGAGACCTATTGTCTCACGCTGACCCCCCCCACACCCAGGACAGCCCACTCACTCCAGTCAAAACTGAGCAGAGGTCAAAGGGCACAAAAAAGGGCGTGTGTGTGAGAGAGGGCGTTGCTGCTATATTTGTCTGCTTCACACATATGTGAACCCACAGGATGTCGTCAAGGCTGAGAGTGTGAGACCATGGAAACACATGACATCATCAATGACCTTTTTCCCGCAGGTCGAAATGTAAGGGTTAGGAAGCATGTTTTTATTTAATGTGCATTCATTTATTAAAATGCATTACCAATTATTCTTTCTTAGGTTATTGTGACAGAAAGCATACTCATAATATCATATTTGTGTCAGTCTTTTGGTGTGTATTTCATATTCAAAATCAGCCAAACTAAACCCTGTCAGGAAGTGCTATGCTACATTTCAATAAAATCAGAACAGCATTTCTAAACCAAATTTATTAAATGATTATTTCATCCAAGAAAATCCAGAAAATGTACTCTAACCATGTGTGCTGTTATGTGGGAAAACAAAAATAAGCCATATAAGAAGGAGAGGAACAAAAAACCGTTACACTATAAGCTGATATTGAGTTAGTGAAGTGCAGCGACTATAGGGGTAAACATTGACCATCTCAAAAACTCATTTAATACCCAAACTATCAGGCAGCACAAAACTGTTTCACTCGTTCATCCTATTAGGCAGCAGTCGATGATATACTGTGTGTGTGTGTGTGTGTGTGTGTGTGTGTGTGTGTGTGTGTGTGTGTGTGTGTGTGTGTGTGTGTGTATCAGTGTCACAATTACAACCTGATAACACTAATATTTGGACATCAATTCTATTAATATTGTACAAGCAATAATATTCTCATTACTTTAGTGTAGTTATAAATATTTTTCAAATATAATTTCAATCTGGAGTCATACAGTGTGCTCAACAATAATACAAAAAAACAAGTTGACAGAAAATGACAAAAAGTGCTGCTGTCAAAAATGAGGTAAATTAAATTAAGAAACAACTGTAATTTTGTAGAAAAATGATATGATTGAAATAGAAAAAAGATGTGAAGGAGACAGCAACCACTAAGACTCTGTGCACAACACAGAGAGAGATCAAGAAAATGAATCAACATTAAATAAGTGACAAAATAATTTGTCTTGTTCAATCACGATGTGCAAGCCCTCACAACAGAGGTGTGTGCGTACAAAAAGTGTGAATGCACGAGAGATGCAAATTAATACAGAAATATAACATACAGAAATAATATGCACACACACACAAGCACACTCATAAACAGGGCTTTATCTCCTCGCCCACACATGGACAGCTTTTGGAGAATGCAGACACGCCAACATCACAGCCAAGGATCCTCTGCCACCCACATGCCCACTGCAGGAATCCCTCTCCCCTTTTCTCTGAGTATCACACACACACACACACACACACACACACACACACACACACACACACACACACACACACACACACACACACACACACACACACACACACACACACACACACACACACACACACACACACACACACACACACACACACACACACACACACCTTTTTCTCTGTGAATCAAATTTGAACTGTAATATTTCTTCAATAAAAGATTTCTAAGGACTTACTTCTGGAAAAATATGTCTCTTACTTCATTGATTTCCATTAGAGTATTTGCACTCGATGTTTTAAAGTTTACACAATACACTTGGATAAAGTTGCATTCTGGTTCACGATTGGCTAAAAACTAGTTGTAATGTCACAAAATTCTGTTCTTACAAACGTCTTCAAATAAGATTTGAGATGGGCGCAGAGAAACCTTCCTCTGTTGGCCGATAAATACAAATGAAGTCAAACAACCAAGTCAAGTCACAATACCCCCAAAACATATTTTTGATATCGGAATGTCGTTATTCCTTTCCCCTTTTCTCCTGTTTGTTTATTTGCTTTCCAGGGAAAGGTGAAATATTTACCGTGACTTTCTGTAAAATGACAGTAGAGGGTTATTTTATATTTTTGTGACAAACATAGATATGGAGGCCACTGGTGATATTTTTCAGCAGATGTAATTTACAAAGTGTATAACTATTTCTAATCTCCAGCTACTCTGACTGGCAGTGTACAGTTGCTGCCCTTGACATTTAATATAAAGAAAGCCACGTCAAGCAGTTACTATGATTTATACCTTGTTAAGACTTCACACAGAGAAGCCGTGAGCAGTACTTTACCGGCACTTAAATAACATTTCCAAGATTCACTCAAGACTTCTCAACTTCTTTTGCGTAATACTTCCTCTTCAAAAAATACACACGATATCCACAAGAGTAAGCACATAATGGACTGCTGATACACAATGTTCCATCAAACTCCGCTCTTCTCCCTGCTCCCCTCCTCTCTTCGTCTCCCCTGGCTTCTCAGCGGTGGTTCCGCTGCTACCGATGGGAGCTATAATTAATCGGAGTGGAAGCCGCGTTGTTGACCTTTTCGCAGGTGATCATCACCACGATGCGCCCGTTAATCGGTCAGCCATCACTCTTCAACCACCACCACTGCAATTATCACACAGTCACTCACTCTCACACACACACACACACACACACACACACACACGGGAAAAATGGCACCACAGAGACAAACATCTTGCAGCACACACGCACCGCACACAAGCATGCATCTCTGCAGAGAAAATGTGAAATCTAAGAACCTGAGATATCACAAATTCACATACAATTTACTCTATTCTTGCACTATCTGCTTTTATCTGTCGCACACACATGTTAATACACGAGCCCGCTGTAAAATATCCTCTATTAGCTGCCGGCTCTCTTTCTCTCTCTGGGTGCTGTACCTGACTATTACCTGTAATGACCGTGACATTACAATAATGATAACACCGTTTGCTAATGCTGCACTTAGCACACATGCACACACTTGTGCAGATAGATACACACATCCTGTACACAAGTTACATTTGTTCGCTGTTTGTGAAGCTGAAAAATAGTCAAGTACTTTCATATGTTCCTATGGCATGAAGACAAATGGAAGTAAATGCATTGGATATCAGCATCTTAGGCTGAATCTAATCCCTGCTGGGGAAAGGTATCTAAAACTGCTCCCCCCATATTAAAATCTGTCTTTTTATTCTGTGTGAACCCCTCCAACACCTGAGGTTTTTCTTTTAACAGGCCACACGATGCTTTTTTGGGGTTTTCCCTTTTCTGTAGTGTGTTTTTGTGCATGTAAATGGTCTGCAAAGGCTAAAATTCCAAAGTTCACGACAAAGGGAGTTTCTTGCCCACACACTCCCCCGCCTGAAACGCCTCCATTGGATTTCTTTGTTTATTTCTGCAACATAGTGACATCAATACGAAGACTCAGGCTTCTATAGGCTAGCGCTTAAACACATTTTACGTGATAGGCTAAGGAACGGGACATCTATAAGCGCTTGTCCAATCAGAACAGAGCCAGCCAGCTAACCAATCAGAGCACTCTGGGCTCTGGTTTCAGACAGAGGGTGAAAAGAGATGCTGCAGCACAGGCAGTATGAGAAAAATAAAGAGCTGTATTTGAACATTAAAGCATGTAAACATGTCAGAGTAAAGGCAAAACATACAAATATGAACCTGAAAATGTGCAAATCAGGGTCCCTTTAAGAAACTTGCCCTCAAAAAGTAGTGGTTAAGGAGAAACGTGTAAAAGAAGGGTATTGGATTTCCATCATAACATATAGTAAGAAACCAATTGACTTATCCCAAAGCATGGTTAATAAACGGAATATCAAATTGGGCATCAAATCAACCATTTTCACCATATTCTTAAAGTAATAATAATGTTCATACAGCAGGAGTCTACTGACTCTCAGTGTGTGTCTGTCTTTAAGTCATGGTAGTAAAATCCAACCTTTTTCATCGATTTGCTACAAAGAAAAGTAGGGAATCATTTTTCAGGGAACTAATGCACACTCTGACTTGCTTTCAAAGATTATTCTTTCATTTCTTAATGTTTTCCCAAGGATGTTGTTATGTGGATTACAGTAAATATCGAGCTTCATGCCTCACATGGTACCATTGAGCGATAATAAAGATGTTATTCTCAATTGGCCACAAGATCTACATCTCAATGAACGATAGGCTAATTGTTGTGTTTATGTTGCTCTATCTCTCCATTTCCATCTCCATTTCTACTCCTCCCTCCATCCGCCCTCAACTCTTTCTTTATCTTACTGTGTCTGCTTCCTTGTCAAGGCGCAATTATTTGCAATTTGCCTAAGTCATCCATTTGCTGGGACACCAAGCATGAAAACGAGGCAATTTGGTGTAAAATGGAGGCAGGCGGGCATCTGAGCATATGTGTGTGTGTGTGTGTGTGTGTGTGTGTGTGTGTGTGTGTGTGTGTGTGTGTGTGTGTGTGTGTGTGTGTGTGTGTGTGTGTGTGTGTGTGTGTGTGTGGACAAAGCAGGGGAAGGTCCAGGCACTGGTGGGGGGCCATGTAAGAACTGTCATGCAAAAGTGCAAATTAATGCCATGAGCGCACACACTGAGATAAATGTCTATGCATATAAGTGTATGTGTGTGTGTGTGTGTGTGTGTGTGTGTGTGTACCTACCAGTCTGCACACATGACAATGTCAAAGTGACCCTCTAGTGCCTGATATGTCTGTCTCACAGTCCCACCTCACCACCCTGTAAGCACACACATAACAAGACAAAGTTCAGTATTGGCAGAGCCGGAGACAGGAGAAAACTGTTAGCGTGAAACTGCACATCGAGCGACAGCAGTTCATCTTTCTTCTTTTCTCTCTTTCTAACACCCTGACACCGCTCACTCTGACACCCACTGTTTTTCTGCTTCAGTAGAGACTTGGACTTGGAAGTGTCAGGGAGGGAAGACGTGTCATCTGGTAGGTAAAGAGAGGCAGCTTCTGACATGACACTTGACATTTATATCATGTAAACACAGACGGACACACATTTTGCTATTCAGCATCCACACTGCCCTCTCTCTTCCTCTTCTTAGGGCCTTGAGCATTAACAATGCAGTATATAAAGAATGAGCCATTGTGAATCAAGAATAATAAGAACCATATAAGAAAAGAGATCAAATTAAAATACGTGCCAGTTTAAGCGCAGTTTCATGTGTTCTTATGTTGGTTTGCTTTAAGCTCCGACCCTTTTAAGTGCTTCGGCAATGTCAGTTCTTCCCTCAATGAAATAGAGTTGGTATTTTGGTAGATAGGGAGTCAAAACCTTGCTATTTGAGCAGGGAGTGTTGCTCTGTCTCAGTTTCTTGTTGGTAGAACTGCACTGTCTGTCTTCTCTGGGTTGTCCGATTTGTCTTTGTCCACCAGTCTAGATGGCCAGATTGTTGTCACCCCAGCTCTATTTCCTTAATGTCCTTCTAAGTTATTTACCGCTCACAGTGCTCACAAAATCTGCCACTTGTGAATTTTCTGTTCAGTGCTAAACACCATTGAAGTTGACTTTCTGTATTCGATCACCAGTGGAGTATTGTGATTTTCTTTGGCTATAATTTGGCTGTTCCAGACAGTGTATGGGTGGTGCTGTCGCTGCGCACTGTTCAAAGCTTTCTCCTCCATCTCTTTTTCCACACCATTTTCCCTCTCTCTCTCAGACTGTTAGGCAGAGTGGGGGATTATTAATTAGGCATTATTAACACTCAGTAAACAAAACATTAGGCCCCGCTAGAAACACAATCTCGATTCACGGCAGGGGGTCCCAACAGGCGCGCACACATTCGCATGCATGTACACACACCATCACACGAAATGCCCCTCCCCCTCCCTCCCCTTGTCCAATCACATCATGCCCTTCGCCCTCTCTTGTGGTGCGGCGATGACAGCAGGCATAATCTGAAAAGAAAACAATCAAAGTAATGTAGCCTAATTATACGTTTACTTTTTCACCCCATCTTCCACTCATGTAAATATGCGCAGGAGGGTGAAACGGAGTGAGAGAGAGGGAAGAGGAAAGAGGTAGGGAGGCAAAACAGCCAGTCAATGGTAAAATGCATTTCCATTATGACAGGGCTGACAATTATATATATACGGTTCAGCCTTTCCTTAAATATGAGGTGTAAGTGTTTGCATGCACGGCTCAGTGTGTAGCTAACAGGCGTTGATCTTTTGTTGTTCATTTTCCAAACTTAAATCCATTACACTGACACTAAGGATAAAGGACCTGATGTTAGTGGCATGATTGTGTTTCTTAATCTAACATGATAAACTGAAACATTTTAAGAAGGATACAAAGATAACCAACTCTCTCTCTACTTTGTTTATATGCTTTATAAATTCCAAGGCATTAAAGTGGAAAAATGCCCAAAACTAACAAAAGAAATATCGAATTTTATTGGCTTTACGGTTAAGGGTTCAGAGAATTCATGTGAGAAAATTCTAATGATACAAGGTTATAAAGAAGTGTTGTCCGAAAAGTATCCCTTACAGACACTTACAGACAAAAGTATTTGACATTATTTATATTATGTGAAGTCAAAGCCTGCACAGGACCTGATGTGAGGGTGGTGATATGGGTTGATTAACTCTTGATACTATTTTCAGAAAAACAAAGAGCTGGTCAAATCTCCTCACCTGGAAGATACCTGAGTAGATCCAAACGTTCCAGTTTGTCTGTTTCTCTCGGCCAGCTTTCGTACATCTGACAGGCCATGGTTAAGTATTCATCATCACAGTGTTGAACTTTCCTGTCACTGTCCCAGACCGTAGTCGAGGAGAACAGGGGATGACTCTCTGTAGTCTTCCAGGGTCGAGGTTCAATAACCCACTTTGCAGAATAAGGCAGGGAGGCTAGCTTTTCTTGGGAGGCCGTGGCATTTATTCAGGTTCTTACTTACAGGAAAAACACTTCATAGACATATTTTTTCTGCTGCTTCCTTTTAATCCGCTCCAACACAACCAACCGACATTCGCTCCCCCTCGCTCTACCATGCCCACCCACACCTGATCTCCTCTTATACTTTTTGCATGGAGTACACTGAGCCAAGTGTAACTACAGTATAGAGTGCCGCAGGAACGAGTCCTAAAACCCGGAAGTAAGTTCACATTTTACAACTTCCGGTTCCCTCGCCTCAGAGTCAATGCGATTTCTCCACAGGATTTTGGAAAATAGCTCGAAATAAGGTCTGTGGTTGACACAAATTTAAGAGACGGATCACGTATTGTTCTATGACATTAAACACATCAGCATTGTTTGCCTTTTAAATATTTCTAGACATGTAACACTAAAGCACATGCAGGGTATGAGTGTATTCAAAATAAACTTTCACATGTAATTCATTTTTTTGCATATCAAAATGTATGCCAAAGATACACGGACTCTGGATGAAAGACATATCAATTATTAATCAGGAGATTCAATATGCCGATTTACCCATTAGATTACATTTGGATAAGGATTATTGTAATGTCTTGTGAGTCATGGCTCCAAAGAGCCACATCAAGACCCTCTTTGGGTAAAAACACATATGGTACTCGCCGACATAGAGACAGCCTGAGTGAGCAGAGATGATCTTCAGGGATAGAGAGCGAGATCACAGCAGCCTCGAGCTGGATCAATGGGAAAGCTTTTAACCACAGATACACAAACTCACACTGTCCCTCCCACACACAAACACGTATGCGCAAATGAACGCACACAAAGGCAGGGCGATTGATGTCAAGTTGTCTAGTAATACACTGGCTTGTGTAGTTGCAAAGCAATTCAATTAGGATTTCCTTGTCTTTAAAGCCCTGCAAAGAGCTGAGACAAATCCAATCGACAAAGACAGAGTGGAAGAGGGAGAGAGGGCGGGAACGCGTGATAAGTTGATGGACGGATTGATAGGTGGAGAGCAGATCACAAATCAAAGAGGCCTCCAAGACACAGATACACAATAATTTCTGTAGTTCACATAAAATATACGAGTCTGACGCACAACTATAAGCACACTACACACACTGGACACCTGTGCTTCAGTGCATTATGAATAGGGATGACAGGGCGAAGAGCAGAGCAGCTTACTGTAATCTAATCACCAGCACACCACTGGGGGAGAGGTCAGTACATGCACACACACACACACACACACAGGAATACAGAGGAAAAAGTGAAAGAGAGAGAAAGAGAGAAAGAGAGAGAGAGAGATTTGAGTATTATCGAACATTAAAGTGGAGGAATACTTGCTCCCATCACTTGAAGTAGACATGTTGCCGCCAATGACATGCATCAATCATTCTTAATGGAACGTTTTATTGATTTCCAACATGAGTATTCAAGGTCACAGAAATTGCCTCTCCACGGTGTGTGTGTGTGTGTGTGTGTGTGTGTGTGTGTGTAAGAGTTTGTGTTTGTGTACTATAAATGAGGTCGACTTTAAGGAAAATAAAAAAGTTTCCACTGGATATATCTCAATGTGTTCCATTCACAACTTCTTTTCCCGCGTATCTTCTCATCTATTTCCCTGTATAAAAACCGAGCCATATCACGACCCCATATCTCTTTCTATTGTAACACTGGCCTGCACAATAAGGCCATGTGAGACAAACAGTGGGCATTACCACAAGGCTACGACCAACCGCTTCCTCAGCGAGAGGAAACGCCACACTGTGCCTGCAGTGTGTGTGGATGGGAAAACATTTGGCTGAGCCCAGAACAAATTATTGTTTCTTTCTCGACGCTCACTCTCTCTTTCTGTGTGTGTTCGATCCATTCTCGCTATGATTTCACTTACAATTCTCTGTGTGTGTTTGTTCTGTGACACAAAGCACTCGGTCAATGGTATATTGTTTGCATGCCCAAGTGTGTATACGCGAGTGTGTATGTGTTTTAAAAAGCGCTATAATGGTATTGTTTGGTCTTATTGTGATCAGCAAAGCAGCATTTTAGCCGGATGAGACAGAGATATTGTAAGCAGAGCTAAATATGTCGGTCAATTGAGAAGAAATGTGTATTTATATTTCTTCCTTTTATGAAAAAACTGAAACCAATCAGAGCTTTTTCTTTCTTATCTGGTAAGTTGTTGAGTATAGAAGAAAAAGGAGAAGAATTATGGAATAAAACGGGAACAAAGAGAGAGAAAACAAGAGGCAAACAAAGTCTGAATTGGGTAGAAAAGAAGAGCAGGATGGTTAACATGCTGACAGAATTGATCACACACTCGAAGAACAAATGTTGGCAAAAATCTCACCTAAAGATTTGTCCTAAGAACTTAATTATACGCCTAAACCTTAACCACACAAAACACTTTAAACAAACTTTGATTGTTTCTGTTTCTAAAACACTCATCAAGCCTTTCCCCGAGTCTCAGCATTTGATGAAGTCTCAAACTAAATCTGACAGGATGGCAATTACTGTGCTCTTAACATGGCATTGTGGGCAGCTGGGATTGGTGGATGCCACATTGAGCGCTGCTGCTGGGTATTTGTCACTGTGGGTGCCCCATCTGCTGCTACTGCCTCAAAAATATAAGAGATGGATGGCTAGTCTTCTTTCAACCCAACCTCTAAATTCAAGGATGAAACGCCAAGGATGCATGACGTTGTCTACTTTTTGTTTATGATACTTTCTAAAAGAGACACTGATCAGCTCGGAAAAAAAATCATAGAAAGATGTGTCTTGATCAAGTGAGAAGAGATTCAAATATTAGCAGAATTGAAGAGCAACAATAATGCCGTAATAGACAATAAAGGCTGGCTCAATGATTTATGATTACGCACTACTATTACAGGATTGCAATTACTCTATTGGTTGATATACACTCAGTTGCCAATTCATTAGGTACACCTAGCTAAACTAATGCACAAGAATCCTGAAATCAATCCATCCATCACAGAGGTATTATGTTTAGTTTTTGTAGAAATTCGAGGGCTGGTAGTTTGTGACAAATGCGTGCATCTTACAAATGAAAAAAGCCTACTTGGAATTCCCGTTTTACCATATTAAGTCTCACACCGCGCATGCACAAATTATGTTAAGTTATATTTCTTGTACCTGAATCTTTTTTTCACGTGGCCTTTATATCAATTTATCATGTTATATGCTGTTACACATGTGATATTAAATGTAAGATTGAGCGTTACAGAATCACGTATGAAATCTCTAATCTATATCACCTAAAATAATCACGTTACATGAGCTAAATCTGCATGCCTCTATATTTGAATTCACTTGGGATTTTTGTGTAAAGGAATTCCCAACCAAACAACACATTGTGTAATTTAAAGCGCAATAAATATGACCATTAAATCCATACAGTATGAGTGCATGTAAATAAATGTGAGCTTTCGGGGAATGAGGCCCAGAGAGAGAGAAAGACAGCAAGAGAGGGAGCGCGGACGATGAAAGGATACTCTGAATGGACTTCTCGTTCCCATCTGATAGCAGAACTTCGTTCACGTCAGCACAAATGGCAACCTGAGAGACAGGAAAGAAAGAGAAATGAAACAACACAGAACAAAAGAACAAAAACCAAAAGCACCCTTAGATGAAGCAAACATCTGAACACACACACAATAATGACATAACCATATCTACAAAGCTTCACTCCTGGCAAAACGGCCCACCCCACCCTCTCTCTGTATTGCTCCCTCTCCTCTCTGCCATTTTCCTCTCTATCTTCACCCCATTTTTATGTCTGCATTATTTTAATCATTCAATCAAATCAGTCAATACTTTTATCATTGTGGCTAGCGGTGGGGGCTGCTATCTTGCTATCACTCTGTTCAGTAATTGCATTGTGACAGGGGATGATGGCAAGCGCAGAGCCTTTTCATTTGACGCTGGGTGTTTATCGGGCCGAGCCATCACTCCGTTCGCCGCTGTCACTCTGCACTCGGCTCGCCGGGCCTGCCTGATGCCCTTCATATAACTTTGCGGCGCAGTGCGTGAGAGGCGAAGAGAAAGAGAGGGAGAGGCAGCGAGACGGGAGGATGGATGGAAAGCTTTGTGCTGCGCCGTGTGAGGGAGATATAGATAGAGAGGTGTGTGCTTTACTATAACCTCATCATTTCACATTCCCCTTTCTTTGCAGATCTTTTTATTTTCATATCAGAAAGTGTGGCTGTCAATTTCTGTTAAGGAGTGTGTGTGTGCATGGGTGGGTGTAATTGCAAGTAGCTATTGTGTTGGTATGCACCGAAATCTAAATGGCTGCTTCAATGGCATATGAAAACACATGATGTAGCGTACCAAGTGATTGAACATTTCCAAACAGAACACACACATGCATGCTTTGACACACATGACCACAGAGACACACACATGTTAAGGCCCTGCAGGGTGTGTGAGGGGGTCACTGAGTGCTGGGCGTCCCACCATCTGCTCAAATAGAGGAAGAGACCTCAGGGCTGAACCTGAGCAACCAGCTGAAAGATCAGGAGCCTAATGCTGACACAACCCTCCAACATCACCACACACACATGCAGAGGTGGAGAGAGTATCCTCAGATCCTTCACGTCAGAAATGGACTTATACTGTAAAAAAACACTCAATTGACACTGACAACGGTACCCTAGTCAAATAATGAGTAAGTATGTTCATGAAAATGTACTTAAAGTAGAGTAAAAGTTCTCAAAAGTACAGAAAAAAAACTCTAAATGATTGAATTTATTTTGAATATTTGAAAGAAAGAGCAGCACACATTTGAGAAGCCATAAATGTGAATATGAAAAAAGAAAAAGGATGTAAATGCTTATAAAAATGTCCACATGCTCTTTTATAAAGCTGCTACTTATTTTTCTAGCTAACTACTGTACTCTGATGTTATTTTTATTAGGGTTACTGTACCTTTGCTGTTGTAACACTGGAAATATTTTTGCTACGAGACAAATAAAGGACTTCTGGTTCTGGTGTTGATTCTGAGAAGCTTCATTTTAACTATTTTGGGGTTTAAGCTACACATTTTAAGGAGACATATCTTAATTTGTGACAAGGTTCTGTATGTGGATGCTTCCTGTGTCGGGATGTTCTATGTTGACTGGGAATAACATTTAAATATGACCCTGAAACCTAGAGTGCAGTTTACTTGAACACTGATGGAGGAATGTCTAATTAAGGAAAGAGGAATTCAAACAAACGTCTGAAAATGGTACAGAACAAAAACACAAGGGTTAAGTAGGAAGGTCAATAAAAAACAAAAATCAGGGTGTGAAATATGCAACAGCTAAAGAAAAAAATAATAAATACGCTGTTAAAAAGAATAAGTAATATGTGGTGTCAGTGACGGATGAGGAGAAGGAGAGGTGTGAAGGAAGGATTCCATCTCGAGCCACCAATGTCAAAACATGGTGTATTGACTGCCAGGAGATAAAAAAACAGGCTTCCTCACACTCACACACACACGACACACAGAATGGCATCCAGCAGATCGATGGGACACTGACGCCTGCTATGTGGAGGGGCCCTTAAGACCCTGGCTAATAAACCCTGTGGCTGACAGACTGCGGTATATCTGAGTGTGTCAGTGTGCGTGGGTTGTGTCGATACAGGACAGCTTTTAAGACCCAATCTAGTTTAGAGAGCCAGGAGTCACTGCACAGGTGTGATTATGTGGATAAACATAATGAAAGAACTTCTCATAATCATTTTATTTTATACAGAAATAATCCTGTTATTCTGAAAACTGGCTTCCCGTCTAAACAAGGTATTTAAAAAAATGTTTATTCTGAAAATATAAACTTTAGAAGAAAATGATGCAATGTTTACAGAGCTTTTTGACAATCACAAAGAATAAGTACCAGATAACAGATGCTGTGAAAAGATGCACCTACAAAAAGGGGTTTTGTGGGATTCTGTTTTTTATATAATGAAATGGATCAAGGCTGGACACATCCAGCATTTTAGGTGTTAAAAACGTTCTAGGTACAAAAACACACGCAAGAAGCAATTATATGTATATGGATAGGTATGGTTTGTGCCCATGCTGTGTGTGTATTGACTGAAGAGGGTACATTTCATTAAGGAAGACAAGCCAGATATCTGTGTGTGTATGTGTGTGTGTGTGTGTGTGTGTGTGTGTGTGTGTGTGTGTGTGTGTGTGTGTGTGTGTGTGTGTGTGTGTGTGTGTGTGTGTCTTACCATGAGCCCAGCAAGGCAAGTCATTCCCCCTCCTAACTCACACACTGCACCCCTGAGAGACAGAGAGGGAGAGAGCAAAGAGTGGGAGTTAGATTCACCTCCAAACCTAGTTTAGCACTAACACAAACACACACACACTCCAGTACTGTACAGTAGATGCACATACACACACTCACACACACGTATGGTATCATGCCAACACATACACATAGAGTAAAAACAGCAGGGTAAGAAATATCAATTCAACCGTCAACCTGAAAGCTGAATACTGAACATTGAGAAGCACAAGCTCAATCAGCGGGAATCTGAGGAAACACACACACACACACACACACACACACACACACACACACACACACACACACACACACACACACACACACACACACACACACACACACACACACACACACACAGGGTCCTGTAGCTTGCATGCTCATTCAACCCCTCTCTCCATCCTATTCCTCCTTTCATCTCCCCTTCCCCTCCATCTCTACCCGTGTCCTCTTTCATCCCTCCCTGCCTCCCTCCCTCTCCTGCTGACCTTCACTACGCTGCTCTGATCAATACCCCTCTCTTCCTCGCCTCCCGCCTCTTGAATGTTAAAACAGGAAATCAAAGGGTGACGTTCCACCTTGAGTGGAAATCAAAGGTGCCTGGGTGCTTTTCAGCCCCGTGCCGCAGGGCAGGCCAGCGCTCGGCAGACGATAGCCGGGGAAAGAGCAACACAGGAAAACACAGCGAGGAATGGAAAGGCTCAGAATGACACCGAGCGTTTACACCGGGTCCCGGTCACATTTAAATTAGGCAGCCTTTCCACCTTCTGTTGTTACAGCAAATGTAACGCTTTCAATATGTTTGCACGGGAGGAATAATGACACTCTTACTGATTTGTATCATAAAGAGATTTCCTGTCATGCAGCAGGTTTTTCTCAGGATCAAACACGCAGCAGAGACGATAGTTACATGCTTTCTGAATGTTTCATTTGTTTCGTATTTCTTTATTTGAACAGAAAACTAAATGTTAAGAATGCTTTAAGAGTCATAACATTCTGAATTAGAATAACAATGTACCCTGACTTGGTAAACTTCATTACAACTTCAAAACACATCAATACTGCTTTACTGATGTGTGTAAATACACAGGTTGTTTTGCTGCTGAAACCGTTATTGTGAGCAGGTTTTGGGAGAAGGATAACTCACTTGAACATGTGGCGTTTCTGCAGACAGTAATGAGCCATCACCTCTTCAGACGGCCACACACCTAAAAGGAAAAAGAGACCAAGGGAGAGTTAGAGACTCAGTTACTAACTGATGTGTATCCATTTCAGCGACAGATCTTTATTTGCAGGCATTTATAGCATCAATAATGTGACAAAGCGCTTTGATTCCAGTGTCTCAACATCAGAACGCCTCAATATTGATATAAAAACAATGAGTGTTCAGTGAAACATAATTGGATGCATTGTGTTTTCCAGTCTGTGTTCATTTGCTTCTCTTGTGGTTTCCACCTTGCCTGTGATCCAAGGCTTCTCTGTCTATGCGTCTGTCTATCCTAAATCCTTGCAACACACTCTGTCATTGGGCACTGTGTATGCAAGTGTGTGTGTGAGTGTGACAGGGGGTCCGGTGGGTGATAATCACAGCATGCAGGCCTGTCTGGCTTATCACCTACTGTCAGCCCTTCTCCTTCTGCCGTGCATGTAACACACACTGGCGCGCACACACTTGCATACTTGGTGATATTTTCCCTCTCTCTCTCAACACACATTCACACAAACAAACACACACACGCGTTGGCAGAAGAAGAAGTAAACATTGATTTGAATAAAACTTCGGCTTTTTCGCTTCTGGCTTTGAACAAGAAGGTTGGCGGCGTCTGTGTGTGTTTGTGTGTGTGCATATGCATGTGTTTATATGAAGGAGTTGTTGAGGAAAGAGAATGAGGGAATAGAGAATGAGTTGGAGAATGCCAGCGAGGGAGACAGAGATAGAAAATGAGCGAGGTAACGAGAGAAAACTGGGGAGGGCGGGAGGGTTGGAGGAGGAGAGAGAAAAGGTGGTAGTCGATATAATAAGCGGCTTACAGACGGTCTCTCTTCACCTCATGGGGCAGACATCACTGCTCTCTCACTCTCCCTCTCTGAGTCTATCACTCTCACCCTCCGTCTCTCTCGCTCTCTCTCTTTCCCCTCGCTCCGGTCCGCCAAGATTAGCTCAAGCAAGCAGGATTTAATAATGCCTATTGATAAAATGTCCAAATATTCCTTTTCCCTATTAGAAAAAAAAACACGCTTTCTACGTCTTGGCCTGACTGCACACACACACACACACACACACACACACACACATACTGTGTGTATAGAGAGTGTCAAGACACGCACGGCTTCAATAAGGTGACATTTTAAATTTCATCTGTTATTCCCTTTCAGCCAGGCGCTCGTCACACAGCATGAAAACTTCATACTGTCACCTGCCACTTTGTTGAGAACTGAAACGGTTTAGAAAGTGTAGAGAAATTGAGGGAAATGTCACAAAATACATATTTATATACAAATAAATGGACTGTTATCAAATATTATTGGATTTATATTCTTATAATTTTAAATGAGGTCTTGGAATGTCAAGGCTGGATTTATTTTATATTTGGAGAAAATGTATAACCATGATTCATTGTGTATCTCTCTATCAACTCCTAAGCCTTTTTTTGATGCAAGACAAAAACCTTTCATAACGGGTCAAAATGTAAGGTTACATTTATAAATGGCGAAGTAATTTCCTGAAAATTTAAGTATAGTAGTTTTCTAAAAAGGAGACTTAAGGGGAGTGTTTTTAACCGTGGAATTGAAAACACAAAAACACTTATTCAAAATCTTATATAGATTATTGACTCTCTGTTCAATTTACGTAGAATTTGACTGGGGTCATGTACAGAGCAGAGCCTCAGTGTTTCCCTGATGAATAACAATCAGTAATTCAATTCCGGTATTCATACGGCAGTCAGGAACAAATTATTTAAAGATGCTCGGCTGCAGGACGGACACTAAAGCAACGTCAATCCTGTGTAATCCTCCAGGATAGCTGTATGGGTGTCTTTAGCTGCATCCTAAATGTCTCCCCTTCCCCCCATTTACTTTGCCCCCTCCCTTTGTGATTGTGTGTTCACATGTAATGTAATGGGGGTCCCAACGCACACCTTTGCCCTGTGAAATGACAGTTTAGCCCCTCCCCCCCTGCTTCCACAGATGTTTCACCATGACACTTGACATCAGGGGCCACAAAGAACATCTTGGGCAGATGAACAGTAGAGGGTGGTAATGCGACATTAAACTGGGGGTGATCTGCCACTCAGCCACACAAGCAGAGAAATGAGGGGCCCCCACTCTCTCATCTGGCTTTCACTCTGCGGTTGATTTTTTTATGATGTGCACAAGTCATGAGTGGCATGTAATTGACTGTTGGAGTGGGTGTCACCCCATCCCTGAAGCTAAAGGGGACGGTTTCAGGGGGGAATTTGGATGAAGCATTACTCATTATATACAAAAAAGTGGACGTTTTGTTTTTGCAGGCGGTCGAAACATCCCTAAAGGGGTTATACAAGTGTTAAACCAAGATGCTTCAAGGCCACCTGGGATAAAGAAGTCAAGGGGAAAAAAGATAACGCTGTATTGCAATATCAATAACGTAACGCCTCTCACCATGGCCTGTTCCTGTCCTGTAAATTCACCGCTGCCCAAACTCCCATCTCCACTTTCTTTAATACAAAGTTATGTGCCTGTGTGTTCATTTGCGTGAGTGTGTGAACATGTGTGTGTGAGAGACAGCTTTAAGTAATAAAGCTCTGTAAAGCATATGTGAATCTGATGCTTAATCCCCAACTCCAATAACATTAACAGCCCAGGGTGATAGGAACTGTGTGTGTGTGTGTGTGTGTGTGTGTGTGTGTGTGTGTGTGTGTGTGTGTGTGTGTGTGTGTGTGTGTGTGTGTGTGTGTGTGTGTGTGTGTGTGTGTGTGTGTGTGCATGCAGGTGTGATAAGCATGGCCTGTTTGTGTGTTTGTGTGTATGTGTGCCTCCCAGGTAGAGGTGCACTGTAGGAAATGAAGGGATCAGGAGTAGAGAGCAGATTATTCGTCCTGAGGATAATGAAATTATTTCTCACCTTCAATTAATGGATGAGGAAAGGAAGCAGTGCAGGTGTGTGTGTGTGTGTGTGTGTGTGTGTGTGTGTGTGTGTGTGTGTGTGTGTGTGTGTGTGTGTGTGTGTGTGTGTGTGTGTGTGTGTGTGTGTGTGAGCTTAAGTTTTTGGTCTCGGGCACTGAACCTTGTCAGTGGTGTTACCCTGGAAAACCATATGTGAAGCTTAATGGGGAACATTGTTTCCTCGCCACAGGGTCGCTTAAGGTTAGGATGTTTTTTGATTTAAACATACCATGCAAGTTGGCTTTGCATATTTACGTTCATTTTATGCACGAGGAGGCTTGTTAATTGTTTGTTTGCAACCAATTGTTTATAGTAATGGTAATGAAATCTAATCATGTCGCAATATAGAAAGAAATATAGATATATAGAAAATGATGTGACCATTATTTTATTTGCAGGCCTGATTTTACCTGATTTCTACTTCAATGCTTTAAGATTTAACTCTGAAAAGATTCCTAAAGAAAGTGATGTCCCAGTTTTATTATAAAATGTAACTTCTTTTCCGATTGTACGGCAAAATATCTCCACTGCAGCATTAAGAGAAACCAGCTGAAAAAATTGTGAGTACTACAAGCGGTTGCACGGCCATATTTCTTGATCATGTGCTTTCTTGGAAATCCTCACGGTGTGCTAAACAAAACTCAGACACAGTGTAAACTGTACTGGAGGCTGGAGTTCCATTGAACCAATCAGATCTCTTGCTTGCAGCTTTACGTTGAATGTACTTTGCATTGCTCTGGATCTAAACCCTCCACATCCTTGTGACCTGGGGTTGACCTGAGGAACTCTGTGATTTATGGCAGCGCTAATCTGGCCTCAGTAGCTGTCAGTAATCTCATGCACAGGGATGGAATTACCAACCATCCCTCCATTTTCTGCTGCTTATCCAGTTTGCACTGCGATGGCAGCAGGCCGAAAAAAGGTAACCCAGTCGTCAGGTTATCCTTCCCCCCTATCCACGTCTTCCAGGTTTACCCAGGGATCCCTGACCTTTGAATGGCCTGGGATCAGACGCCGGTCAATGGAATTAGCTAAAGAGCTATTTCAAATATCTGGATCCAGGTACTATTTGGGGAAAGACATCCTTGAATAACTCACTAGCTAAGCCAAGCTACGCTAACAGTGCTTAGGACAAGGCTATTACTCCTCAGTAATGAGAAATAATTACACAACTCAAACACTTACTCTCATTTAAAAGATAACAAGACCTGCTTTTGTGGGATGGGCTGAGCTTTTTGTCATGCTGTATGTTTCAATGACTGCAAAGTTAAAGTATGTATTAAAGGGTTAAAAGACAGCCAAAGAAGTGGTAATGTCAACTTTTCTCTGGAAAAAGAAAGAAGCTGTTTGGATTTTCTATTTAATTGTTCATTATAAGGGGAATGAATGAGGACTGCTTGATTAAGACGTTTCTGTGGTTGTCTGTAATGTGTGTCATGATTAATCTGATGAAAGGCAAAAGTTTTATTCATTCTTTGTCTAAATTACCATCACAAAAGGTGAGTTTAAGATCAGCTGACGGCCTTAGTGTATGCTTAACAATTTAATAACATGCCTCATTGATCTCAAGGGACATACAAGGCGGTGATGTATGAGGCGTTGGTGTTCCTTAACACAGCTTGCGATTCAGCTCAGTTTCCTATATCTTTGGAGAAATAAAATGTGTGTTTTCCACCATTCTCTCAGCAGCCTGTGTGAGATCTCCTGCTGAGGACAGAATGCTGCTACAGTGATATAGAAAGGATAGGATGAGTAAAAGAAGAGGAGGCAGATGATCGGAGGGGAGAACGCAAAATACAGTGTGATTGAGTAGAAAGGGAACAATTTAAATGGAGTGCATATGAGCAGTGAGGAGGAGGAGGAGGAATAGGAAGGCAGGAAGTTGGGGCTCATAAGATGGGAAGGGGAATGATTGTAAAAGGAGAGATAAAAGGGGGGACGAGATAAGGAAGAAAAGGAGGAGGAGGTGGGAGAATAAGGTAGGGGGAAGAGAGACAAGGAGGGAGAGGAGGAATGGGAATGAGAGGAGTCATACAAGGAAAGGAGGCGAGGAGGATGGCAAAAAAATAGACGGAAGGAAGGGGATGGAGACGGGTGTCAAGATGGGGTTAAGTGGGCCATGATGTTGCTTCGAGCACGCACAAACACACACTCACACACTATCACTATTACATACTGATACACACAAACACACACAGTGTCTTTCTCTCCCCTCTGGCCCAGCGTGTCTTCAGGCTCTGTTGCTCTCTGGCGGTGATCCGTCTCCACATTAAGCGAGGCCTCAGATAATTCCTAAGCCTCCTCCATGGCCGATCCAATAAGGGATAAGGCTCTCGGCTGGCCATGATCAACTGACAATCTGTCCTGTCACACGGCTACTTTAGTGGAGGCCAGGATTACCCTCGGCCAACCTAGACAGGGTACACACAGTTCACAAGACCACGGAGCTGATGTGTGCGAGAGAGACAGTCAGATTTAAGAAGATTTTACACAGAGTTAAAGGTATGTGTATTTGCGAGAACAAGAGCTTGTTTCTGCATGTAGTTTTGTTACCAGTGGTAGTTTTGGGGGTTTCATACAGACAATAAGCAGTGAGATCTCTCTGACAAAACACTATGATACCTTAAATATGGTACTTAGTAAAGGATAACACTTTAAAAGATTACACTCTGTATTTTGGAAGGACAGCAAAAGTCTGTTTTCAAAACTGCATTTTGTAACACACATTTTTATCGCTGTATCAACAACAACAATGTAATAGTGAGGTGGATAGCACACAAACATGGCTTTAGATACATAACAATCCCTAAGAAATGTTGTTGTCCAATATCTTAATGCCAAAAGAAAAACATCTTATAGAGATACTTAGAAGTATAGAGAAGCTAAAGTATCTTCATCTGACGGGAAGTAGTAGCTACAAATGAACAGGGATAAAGAACACTATTACCCATTTCATTTTCTAGTATTTCCAAATCAAAAACACCTTAATGCTTAGTGGCTTCAAGGATCTCCATCACCTGATAAATCAGAATAGGTCAGGTTTTCATAAAAGACTTCACTATTAATAGTTGTTTGTTAAAAATAATAGCAATTACAAAATCGTCATTCTTCCAGGCTGCTATGTTAAACACACACACTGTGAATAGGCAGTTTAGATAGCCTATTCACCTTTCACCAGAAGAGCCAGGCAATGTGTGATAAGCATCGACATTCTAGCCAACAGAGTCTGCCTTGGAGACACTCCTGATCCCTTTTTCCATTGGAATAGGCTCATTTTTACACATACTCACACACACACACACACACACACACACACACACACACACACACGTTTGGAGGACTGTGCAGGGCTTCGATAAGCGTGGCCCTTCTCTCTCTCTCTTTCTCTCTCTCTCTCTCTCTCTCTCTCTCTCTCTCTCTCTCTCTGAGTAAACATCGTTTTGGATTAGGCAGAGTATAATGAGAGCAGGGGGCTATCTGCCCACCACGCCTGCATTGTGGCCCCCCGCTCCTCTCTGAGGGGGCCGGGACCAATCTTTACTCTGCTATTTATCCCCCTCCTCTGATAGCTTACTTATCTGCTGCAAAATGCCAGGGCTGACTGCCTGTCTAACTGCCCCTATAACTGTCTGCCTGGCTCCACGCCCTCCTGTCTGTCTGTCTGTCTCTCTGTCTGTCATCCTGTCCTAAAGCTTGCAAAAGCATTAAGACAAATGCATGACTACATCTTATTTTACCGCATCTCCACCTGTCTGTCAGCATGCCTAACATGACGGACGCTCATCCTGACTCTCACCTGGAGCTGAATGCGGAGGACAGTACTGCAGCAGGAGTGATATTATAAAGGCAATGTGATGGTAAATATACAACAACCAAGGACACTCTTTGCACAGCTGCAAAAATCACCACTTGTGGTTGCGTCTTAAATTATTTGAAGGGTATGTTTTGCTATTTTATTGACTTTATTATGTACAAATAAAATTAGATATGGAGAGTGCATGCGGTGTATACCTCAAATTGATGGTATAGCAAAGCTACCAATTGAGGGGGAAAGCAGCAAAACCAGATATTACAGGCTATATTAGATAAAGTCACATATCATTTAGAACAAGAACTCACCTCCTGTCTTATTTCATACCAACCCTTACAGAAAAAGACTGATACACTAAATATACATCATTTTATTTCTGAGGCCCACTTTTTTTTACTCAACTACGAAGCAGAACGACAGAAAGTGTGTTTTTCTAGCTGTAACTGGTATTATAATATCAATGTTTTACATGAGCTGCTTCCTTCACCCAGCATGCCCTGTGCTTCTCATTGACAATGAATGGAAGTAGAGAGTGTACACTTGATGAAATGAAATTACATTCTGGTGCTCAACCATTGTCAGTACAGAGCGAGTGGAGGAACGCAGGGGAAGTGAGGGTTACAGGAGGAGAGTTGAATAAAGTATGGAGAAAGGAAAAATAAGGTGAGTGGGACAGAAAAAAACAGAGCGAAGGAACGATCGAATGAGAGGGGAGGGAGTGAGATGTGGGGAGAGACAGGGGGAGGCAGAAACAAAGAGGGAGTTTGACATGTGGCTAATAGACATATCAGCGCTGAGGTGTGGGGTTTAGCTGGCAGACGAGAGCTTTGCAGAGCTTCATTCATTGATTAGCATACGGAGAGTGGCATGGGGCCGTGTGACAACCCCAGATTACGCTGCGCACACACACACACACACACACACACACACACACACACACACACACACACACACACACACACACACACACACACACACACACACACACACACACACACACACACACACACACAATGTAGATTGCCACAGATTGCATCTCTCTCCTTCCTTGAAGGCAAGGATGTCAAATTACAGGGTGTCACCTGCACCAAGCTATCTAGTTTCTTGAATGTTAATGTACATAAACAATTAGGACAGGAGAAAGAGAAAGAAATGGGAATGCGGGTGATTGAAGAGGAGGAAAGACAGAAAGCAGAGGAACAAAGTGAGGGAGAGTTGGGATGGTATGACGAAATAAGAGGAGAGACCGGGAGAGTGAAAGGGAAAGGAGAGGGGAGTGGAAAATGAGATACAGGTGCCGGGGGGGAGAGGAATAGGACAGTTGAGATTAAAACGACTGATGAGAGGTTCTTGTTTCTGGGTTCACGGAAAAAGAATAAATCAATATGAGAAAGCCTGACAGCTGCCACTGAGCCCCTCCCCACCTCCACCCTGCACTATTCTAACCGATGAAAGACCAGAATCAAAGTCCAGGAGCAATATGTGATGATATGCAATAAAATCATTTGATCAATATCGAAGTATCTCGTTATTTTGCCATCTCTACTTTACATACATTAAACTATCCATGCCTGCGCGAGCTTCAATTTGAATTTGAATGAATATCCAAACTGCATAATGTGTGAAAGCTGTGTTTTCTGTCGCCCTTTTTGACGTCAAAAACAACCTCTGTTTTTATAAAAATCGGTGCCCTGGGTAGGATTTGTTTTTAAAATGAAAAGCACTCCTCAAATGAGAGCCATCTACAAATAAATTAGATTGTTCGAGGCGACAGCACCAATACCGGAAGCTGTGTCAAGTACTGTGCTATTATCTGAGCAAGCCTGCTTTCCCACATCATATGCATGACAATAATCAGTGTGGTTTCTTTATTTGATGTCAGGTCACCTTTGTTCTTTTTCTGCCTGGCAGCAGACTTTTTTAAGAGTGATTTTGTGATTTTTTTCATGAGATTAGGTCTTATTTTTCAGTCTCTTTTTCGATTAGTCAGTCACACAACACACTCATCACAGCATTTGGAAAACAACATTTGGTGAGTGACCCTCTGCCGCTGTCATCCAGTTATAGATAAGACTGAGAGGAAGTGATAGGACAAAACTCTTCACACACTCTCCATGACTCAGTATGAAGTGTGTGTGAGTGTGTGTGTAGATTTGGGTGAAAACATATCTACCCCTGTGTGTGTTTGTCCTTCTGTGGGCCCCTCAGGGTGGTAGAGAGCAGGAACCGATTACGAGTCGTATGCCAAAGTTATCGAAATTCAAAAAGGGATGCGACGGATGTGGGGGAGAAAAGGATATACTCAGGCAGAGTGACAGAGCGGGGGAGAGGGTGAAAGAGGAGGGAGGCAGAAATCACACTGGAGCCACCAGGAGTCTGCCCGACGACTGCACTGATGCCTTAAACATGAGACCCAGATTTCCTATCTCGGTGAAGAGGTGTTTGGGGAAGAAGAGAGGAGAGGGAGATGGGGGAAGACATAATATAGAGGGGAGGTTATAGGGAGCATGGGGAAGGGTGTGGGAGGTAAACAAGAGGGTCCAGATCTGTTTTGGATACACAGATGGTGCTGCTGAGGGACACACTGTCAAATTTAACTGTGTAAATTGACTTTTAATGTTATAACCAATCAACCCCCCCGTCTTATATGTCTGTGTTTGTCCAGAGGCTGGGAAGCAATGTCGGGGTTATGTGCCTTGCTCCAATATAAAGCATTATTTAAAATAATTTGGGGAGAGTGTTTCTTCTTTAAAGCTGCCTCTAAGGATTATTGTTTAGGTATCAATTCATCTGGAAATGATAAAGCAATCATTTGGGTTTCAAAATGTCAAGAAATTGTGAAAGAATGTCCCTAACAATTTCTAAAACGCCCAAGAGGGACACTTTGAAACGGCTCGATATTTCAACGGCACAAAACTTAAAACATATGGAGTTCAATGACGAGAAGAAGGAGCACATTTTCACCCCTTGAATAATCATTTGATTCTCCCACTTCACACTATTAATATAATACTTTTAAATCTTCATATTGATCATGGGATTGATATTTTCTGATAGACGAATGTCGACTAATAGATATACAGTGACAGCTATAAGCTAAAGGAAGGGGAGACGTTTTTTAATTATTCAACAAAGCAAAGGAGGTTTGCTTTCATGACTAAACTAATATGAATAAAATAAGCCTGTTGAAAAATATCTCGTCTTATATCTACTTCTGGTGATACACAGGCTCTACAAAAAGTAATATGCCTCTTGTGGATAACAGTCGTATACTGTGGTCATATTGCTGATCCACTTGAATGATTGGCCGCCTGCAGGGTCACTCTCGCACCTGATTGGCCACTTCGTTTAACGCTTCAACCAACATGAAGCTGGACGATTCAAAATTCCCAAGGACACATTTGGTGGCTTTAATGTTCAGATGAGCAGCTGTTTGGTTGTCAGCCGAGAGTTTGCTGAACCTTCTGATTCAATAGTATATCGTTTTGTTAGGTCTACTCTCGAGGAGTTGTTGGCTATTATATAAAATAAAGATAAAATAAGAATGACTTTATTAATCCCAAACTGGGAAATGTTTGTGTTGCAGCAGCTTAATTCGGTACAAAGGCACAAGGTAACCATGTTGCTTACATTATATACATTGTTTTATGTTAAGAAACACATTGAATTAAGTCTAATGTGTGAAAAGGAAACACTTGCAGTTATTCTTCAATGCACTGAAACGTCAAGACGGAGGATTTGAGACTGTCACTGGATTAACTGTTTTGGTTGCCTATGCTGGCAATAGTCACATTGACTTTGATTTAACTTTAAAAGCTTGACAATTACTGATCTCTAGTCTAGCTTTTCCAAATATGAAGCAGATCTCAACATTAGTTGAAAGACTGAAAAAGATGAAGCAGGATCTCTGAGCAGGGCGATGGTGAGAGTACTTTATGAGAAGGTGCGAGCAGGGAGGAGGTTAATGGGGTGGACGGTCGCGAGTTTTGTGGGCTGAAGTATAGATGATTCAAACGGGTGTGGGCAGTGGTGGCGGGGGGGAGGAGTGGTGGTGGCAGGGTGTTAATTTGGGACGTTCAGAAGTGAAAGGAGACCCCCGGGGGCTCTCTGTCGCTCTCTCTCTCTCTCTCCACTGAAATAAACTGCACTGCGACAAACTCGCCATGAGAGGCCGAAGAGTGCGTGCTCATGTGATACAGCAGTGTGTGTTTCTGACTGTATGTGTATTTGCATGTGTGTGTATGTGCGTGTGTGTGTGTGTGTGTGTGTGTGTGTGTGTGTGTGTGTGTGTGTGTGTGTGTGTGTGTGTGTGTGTGGCGGGCTGCCTGAAGGCTCCCTGTGTGCAGGCGTTTCATTGGAGAGGCAGATGAGCAGGGCAGATATCCCGGGGCGGCCTGGCAGTGGCCGGAGCTTTATCTGAGCTGAAATGATTTTAGCACTCCGTTTTAGAGCACTAACCCAGGAGCAATGTCACCCCCTCCTCCTCTGTTCCCTCTTTCTTCTCCCTATCCTTCTTTCTCTGTCATTACTTGTTCTCCTCTCGTCTAGAATCAGAGTCAGAAACACGTTTATTGCCAACTAGGTTTACACATACAAGAATTGGCCTTGGTGTTTATGCTGCATACAGGGTATTAAAAGAGGGGGCTTTGTATACAAATGTGCAAAACATTTGGAGGGTTGTGCAGGACTGACAGCACTACATGAAATAAAGTTTGTGTCCAGGGTGGGAGGGGTCAGCCACATATCCATCTTTTGTTTTTCTATATCTTGCTTGCTAATGACTTCTGGATTGGGGAGAAAGAGTGGAAATAAAAAGTGGAAGAATGACAGACTAAAAGGCTGAATCCATTCTCAATTATTTTCTGATGTTTTATACTCCCTTTCCCCATTTATTTAAAGGTTATGGTGTCTTTTTTAAACATCTGTTTATCACTATTTTAATGTGTTGGAGAGAGCGACACCATAGAGATTAAAATTGTTTGCACGAGTCAAGGGCTCCAACTATCTTTCCAGCTAATATTTTCATTACCAATAAATGTGCGGATTAGGTGTTGTATTAATCAATTGGACCATAAAATGTCAGAGAGCTGTTAGAATTCTCAACAATCCAAAACCAGCAGATATTTAATTTAATATAAATAATGACTAATAAATTCAATCAGGTGAGTGATTACACAGGCCATCCCTCTCAGCAACAGGCAGAACCATGGCCACTTTTAAATAAGTAAAGAATCTAAAAGTAATATTTAAAGATGAATTCATGCATTTAAACGATCTTGTAAGCCTGAGGACTCAGACAGGTTTTGTGACGCCTCACCTGAATGCGCTGGACGGAAACACTGACATTAACTGGCGCACCGTTGCATTTTCCCAACAGTGGCTTGTACATTTACACTTTTCTAGTTGTTGGCAATGCCACATCACAGTAGGACTAATCCAATTGGAGCCTCCCTCACCCACCATTTCCCACTTCTCCAACCCCTATGTATTTACTTCCTATATGAAATGTCACATATTTTATATAAGCTGCATGGCCACCCGAAATCAGGGCCATTATCACCCTGGGTCAATGGTTAGGGCCAAACAAAAAGCAGCAGCTAGTACCTTTCCCGCTAACCTTTTCTCGTCACCCCCACTCTCTCGCCCTGTTCACTACCCCACCACCACCATTAGTGGTCCACACTCTCCCTCTCTTTCTTCCACTGCAGTTACCTTGAATGCCACATGGCGAATTAAGTGGTATTACGGGAAAATGCTTCTAGCTGAGCTTAACTGCATTACAAGAACAGGTAATATACCCTGAGAGTGTGTGAGAGAGACAGGAAGGGTATGAAGGGTGGTGGGACAAGGAGAAGGAGACGGAGGGAGAAAAGAAAGGGGGTCTTAAGTGAATTGTCAACTCAAACACTCTAATCACATTGAAAGCTCCGGACAAAGAGCACCCACGGACACCAACGGAGCAAACCCTGGGGGCAACGAAAGGCCACTTAGCCCTATCTGACTCCCTCTCTATCTCTGTCTGTCCTGTGGCTTTTTCTCAATGTAGAGGCAGGCCTCTTAAAAATAACAACTTTCACACACCTAAGAAACGAGAGAGACTGAGGGATGGAAGAAACCTTTATAAATATATGTATATATATATATATATGTATATACATATACATATATATATACTGTATATATACAGAAGGCAGGTAAAGTAATCAGAAGGACGCAGCATTATAAGATCCAGAGCAGTTAACTTGAGTTTAATTTAGTTTAATATGGTTAAGGTTTTAAGTTCATCCTAGACTTTGAAACAAGTTGTTTAGGCATATATTATGATAAAACGATGATTTTACCATTGAAAAAAGTAGCACTTTAGAGTTTAACTTATGCAGCAGCACGTGAATGTGTCTTTAGTTTGAATCTTTATGGTTTAGATCTCTTTGGATAAAAACGTCAGCTAAATGCAATGTAATGTAATGTAATGTAAAACAAACAGGACTGGACTGGACTATATTACACAGATACTTGCTCCTCAGGAGTTTCTAACAGAGCCCACACTGGTCCCCATGCTGGCCCTCAGTGGCCCTGCAGGTCTTCCTCTTTCCATAAAGCCCATAGGCAGATCACCGGCTCCCTAGGGCTAGACAGCCATGATGGCTCTATTCAACAATCCTGGTAATGCTATGCTGATTGTCTGAGCACAGCTAGCATGTTGTGTGGCTAAGCACGGGTCATTTCCTCGTTTCCCCCATGTCTCTTTTCAAATGCCCAGGCAGGGAGAGCTTTCACGGCGATGGGGAGCCACTGCTGGCGTCTAAAGATGGAGGTGGTTTGTGCATGCATGAAGTCAAACTGTAAGGGACAATGGTACACACATATGAACAAACACATGTGCAAAGAAGAAAATACTTCTACAGAATCCAAAACACACAAAAAAGTTTCCCGTGCCTCCTTCAGAATGAGTCCATTATGAGAGGTGACAAAGGAGCGCTCAGACAGCCATGCTGACACATAATGGATGTGGCCCCTTGGTCCACTACTTATCGTACCATAGAAGACCTCCTTCTCCTGTGTTTTTCCGTGTGTGTGTGTGTGTGTGTTTGTGTGTGAGCTGTGTGTGTGTTCGAGTTCACACACTGTATAAGCTCTCACTCACCTTTACGTTCTATAAGATAAGCTATGATGAACCAAATTCAGATTCTGTCCTTTGTATGAACGAATATAAAGAAGGACAGTGTCTCTTCACATAAATATCAATAAATGACTGAAGAAGAAGAACATAAATGTGTGGTCTCAATTTTTGTCTCTTTTTGGTCAGTTTATGATTTAGTGCTCTATTGTTGTTTTCAATGTTCACTTTTAAACTATTTTAAATGTATTTGACTTCAGTTAATATGTGATCTATTGTTACTTTTTTACACTGCATTAAAGGCCAGTTTCCAAAAGAGATATTATAAATGGAGAAATCATGTTATATTGGATTAACACCTGGAAGACTAAGCATCGGCGTGTGTATGTCTACGAAAATCAGAGACATGTTTGGTCTCTTTGACAAGTTATGACTAAAGGAATGCATTTGAATGTGTGATTCGATGAGTTAACTACTGTATTACACACCCTTAACATAATGAAGGTTTGCTGCATGCCGAAAAGACACCACTCCTAAATTAATTGGAGGAAAGAGCAGACAAAAATACTGTTGGTTTCCTTTGGTGCATGGAGGCAAAACAGCTGAAGTGAATGGCAGAAAAGAGAGAACAGGGGGAGGGAGGACAGGGCATGAAAAAAATAGGAAAAGACTCTGAGAGTGCCAGAGCATCAGAGAGTGAAATGGAGAAATGGAGAAGGGCAGAAGAGGTAGGACAACAACAAGAAAAAGAATACTTTAACACCTAGTGTGCGAGATTGTGTACCAGTGGTCTGACACTAAAACCCAGGCAACACACAGAGAGCATGGCACTAACCGGGCACAGAAGGTTCTGATGAATATTTCATATAAGAGATTGGAACTGATTTAAAATGGCTCCCATGAAGTGTGTGTTTATGTATGTGTATACGTGCAATTGCCTTGGTGAAAAAAAGGATCCAAAGAGAGTCTGGAAGCTAGCTAATCTAAAGAGCAATGAGATTGAAAAGAAATTGGCTTTAATATTTGAAAGAAAAATGCTATATTGTAATTGTCATTCATTTCCACTTTGTTTTGCGTTCAGCTATGCAGGATTTGTAATGAAGCCGAGGCGTTCAAACTCTATTTAGTTTATCATTTTGTTAGACTAAGGTGAATGATAACATAATGCTCATGTGTTTAAATGTTGTTTTTATCGCAGAGTTGATTGTATAGATGAACAGGAACAGATATTACAGATTAGTCTACCTCCCTAACACTAGCTTTGAACAGCCAATAATGATTCAAACCACTTTAGCCAAATATGTTTCAAATCAAAGCAGATATTCAAATAAAATAACACACTTATTTCATCTGGTATCCAACTGGGTTTAGATACCGCACAAGTAGCGCTTACAAAGTTACCCACAAGCTTGCCGTTGGATTTTAAAACTCAGGTTTGACACACACACACACACACACACACACACACACAATGATTTTTGGGGTTGATGATGTAGGGTTGAACTGACTTGTACTGTTTGATAGGCGACATCAGTGACAGAGGCAGGGACACAATAGCCAACTGTCAGAGCCTTAAGATGAGTAGGAGGGGAAGGAAGACACACACACACACACACACACACACACACACACACACACACACACACACACACACACACACACACACACACACACACACACACACACACACACACACACACACACACACACACACACACACACACACACACACACACACACACACAGGGTCAGTAATTGAGTGGGAGGGATAAGCTCCTCTCATTCTTTCTGTTTGCCTGTCCCCCCTTGCTATCTCTCCCTCATACACACACATACACACACAATTACACACACACTGTAACACACCAGTCACCCCATCATCACCCAACAAGACCAATTTGTTGCCACGGGCTACCAGCAGGGGCCGGGACAATGTCAGCTGTCAGTCAGAGCAGACGGGGCGCCGCCATTGGTTCGGTGATCACCGGTGGTTACAGACGATGCTGCTTCGTTAGTGAGACGATTTAGTCAGGGAGATGATTTAGTCAGGGAGTCTAACACCCCACCGCCCCCAAACACACGCACAGACACACACACACACACACACCAAATTTGCTTAGCACAAAAATACTTTTTTTTCCACATATATCGTCTCAAAAGTGCACAAACAAAGACGTGCATGGCCTTGAATAAAAAAGCAATATAAGATAGGGAATAAAAATGCATTGGCGCTGCCCCGTATCAGACAAAAGAGAGCGACATTGAGATTAAGCGTCATACCGCTGAGAGAAAGAAACATAGATGGGAATAGTGAAAGGCCAGATATCATACATTCATTTTAAACAGGGATGTGTGGTTATTGAGCGAGCAAGGCTGTGAATGAATCTGTGTGTGTGTGTGTGTGTGTGTGTGTGTGTGTGTGTGTGTGTGTGTGTGTGTGTGTGTGTGTGTGTGTGTGTGTGTGTGTGTGTGTGTGTGTGTGTGTGTGTGTGTGTGTGTGTGTGTGTGTGTGTGTGTGTGTGTCTGCATCCCCTACGGCCCTCGGGTCGCAGCGGACATATTGACACAAAATAAACAGCACTCTATCTCCCGGCCTGTGATTTCTACTCCAGTGTCAAGATAAGTCCCGGGCCGGTGGCAGCTCAGACCGGCCGCTCGCTCAACAATAGAGGAGAGAGGAGGAGAAAAGCAGGCAAACATCAACATCTGGATGACTATTGCTCTGCCTCTACATGTCTGCTTCTCTTCAGCAATCCAATCACAAAGCAGTAGCTAGCTGCAGAAGAAGAGGGGAGAAGGATGCACACATTGAGATCATACAGACAGTTGTCATGCCAAAAAATAACATTTTCTGAGCTTTACAGTCTGCCACCTGCCTTTTTGACCTGTATTACTAACAAAATGCTCAAACTATAAACAGCGTCTTTCAAT
Source organism: Eleginops maclovinus (assembly GCF_036324505.1). Taxonomy (NCBI): domain Eukaryota; kingdom Metazoa; phylum Chordata; class Actinopteri; order Perciformes; family Eleginopidae; genus Eleginops; species Eleginops maclovinus. Next base: position 19,624,463 of record NC_086370.1, read on the forward strand.
ACTCTTCTAAAGAATAAGACTACAGGAGTTTTAAAATTGTAACCAAATCTGTTTTTAGGATTCCAAAAATTCACCCCAAGAATACAGACCAGATGATTAGATACACATATCTTTAACCGTCCTACTCTCAGAAACACACACTCTCTTGAGCCTGTTGTATGGGAGTCCTTGCCAAGCTTAAATGAGCATTTTGCAAAAGTCTTCTCTTTTTCTCCTGTTTGTTGATTTGTCTCATACTGTTAGAGATGTTGGGACCATGCAGATTTTTGCAGATTTATGCTTTAACTAGTCTGGGCTAAACCCTGTATGGCTTTTGTTTCTCGAGCGTTTAATCTGCAGCTTCATCAACATATCCGTCCGGCTGCCTTCAGATGGCTGCAGGAATGTAATGAACAGGAGTTTTTTTGCCTCTCTGCTTCCCTCGCTTCCCTCTCCAAGGGCCACCACCAACACCTTCCACCCCTCTCCTCCAGAAATGAATATTTCTCATCACCATATGAATATTGCGGGCGTGACAAGTGCGTGTAAACACACAAAGGCGGAGCGCTCAAATCCACTCACTGGGAGCTATTAAGTCGTCAGGCGGCACAGAGAGGCTGACAGAGGAGAGAAACAGTGTGCATGTATGTGTGTTTGGTGACAGGAAGAGAAACGATGTGGCGGGCCGCCGAACAGAGCAGCTACACCGAGAGAGAGAGAGAGAGAGAGAGAGAGAGAGAGAGAGAGAGAGAGAGAGAGAGAGAGAGAGAGAGAGTGGACAGGCAGTCAGAAAAAAACAAGGAAAGAAAAAAAGAATTGCTGGCAGACTGCTAATTTTACTTGTCGCAAAAAAAAACACCCAACCCGTCCTCAAACTGTCAGCGTCACTGTCACCTCAAAACCTGTGTGTGTGCGTGCGTGCGTGTGCGTGTGTGTGTGCGTAGGACAGATGGGAATAGGAAGTGTGTGAGTGAATAGGGTGCATAGGCAGACGAAAGCCAAAATCAATGTCTGTGTAAACAGGGAGAGCCCTTTCCAATATATGGTGGGTTAAAATGTGCGTTATGAACTCACAGGAAAATGTGCACCCACAAACCAAATAGCTCATGTAGTCTCACCAACGTCCTTATGTCAGATTCAATAATGTTGTGTGTGTGTGTGTGTGTGTCTGGGGAAGTAGCAGGATGTTTCTGCTGATCAATGCAGAACTTTGAGACATTACTTTTCTCTCTGTCAATAAAAGACTATCTGTATTATTATGTAAAACTCCATGTTTGTGTATTCACACTTAATGTTTAGGTACTGTGCATGTGTACATTTATACTGTATCTACATATCAATAAGACACAACAATGTCAGACAGGGTGTCAATCTACCACTTTGGTCCAGATGGAAATATCTCACTAAATACTGAAACGATGTGAAATGAAATAGTCGTGCTCCCGACAAAATGAATAACTCCAGTCATCCCCTGACTTTTTGGTCTCGCTCAAACAAAACTCAAAATGTAATTGTGTAAAAATCTGCGAAACTAAAGACATTCCCAACAGTCTCATCTCCACTTTGTGTTTAATGCCAATCAGGAAGCTAAGATAAACTAAGCTGGTAACAATGGTTAACATTCTAAATTCCAACATTAGAGTGTCGTGTGAGCATTGCTGATATTAGCTTGCATGCTATCTCAAAAAGTGGCTCCCATCGCTGTTGAACCTCAAACTTGTTTTTAAACATTTGGATTCACTAGAAACAAATTCATTCATATTGCAGTGCTATAAACACACACATATAGACTCGTCCAATATAATCAACCCATGGAATCTCCATTATTCTCCTTTATTAAATAACCCTGAATAATGATTCAAGTACTTCAGCCCAACTTTAAGTCACTTTGTATTCTTATAAAGTGAATTGATATAATTGACCATCTATCAGCTATTAAACTTGAACCTGTTATTCAACCGGTATAAGCACATTCATAGTATTTACACTCAACAAAAAACAATGATTTGAAATCTTGCCTTGAAAATATAATCCCTGATTATGAGAAAATGTCTTTTTTATTGGCATGTTTTTATCGTAATGAAAAATAGTTCTTGCTCAGTGAAGGATCCTTTTTTTGTCTCGAGTAAACATTGTGCAATTACATTTAGTGAATACACATATTTGTACGGAGTATGTTGCAGATTTACAGTAATTGCACATTCAGGAGTTTGAAAATCAAATACTGTACATTAGGTCATAGAGAGGGTCAAGTAGGTTTTCAATTCTGTAATTTGTGGAGAAAAAGCTGTTTCAATGATACAGTAATTACTGTAGCTATGTACAAAGTATTCCAAGAAAGTCCTGCATGGAAATAAAAAACCGAAATTGAGGTAGTTGTTTGTATGTATACTTTCTGCAGGTATTGCTTAAATGACTTGTAATCAAGTCAGTTGTTGTTGTTGTTATTTCGTCACATTTAATTACTGCATCCAATGCCAACATGTATTCAGTATTTGTTTTAACGACAGTATGAGGAAGGTATGGTGAAGGCAACAAAATCACTTATTTAATTAGAAGTTTTGTGAGTTGAGTCCAACGCATGGAAAGTCGGACACAGAATGCAAATGTTGTTCTTTAACCACCGCTCAATATATCCACCACAGCACTATTCTTAAAACAAGCCAAAACTCATTCTTTAACCATGGGCAATAACTCAGATTTGTTTGTATTTGACAGCCTCATGCTTTAATCTGTTAATTTTCCCTTCAGAGTAATCACAGAGCAATAGCGCCATTAAAATCCCAGTAGTGTCATTCTCTGATTTGAGGGTCAACTGGGCTGTTAGACAGATTTCTCAGAGCGGGCGGATACAGCTGTGACGTCAGGCGCTAAGTGGGCCAGGGGTCTATCAGTCCGTGGATCTGTTGGGCACGTAACCTGCGGCGACAGGTCCTTAACGCGCCGCGCGGACAGAGCCGTAACAGATGCCCAGCTAAGTGCCTGATTAAAACTTAATGTGCAGAAGGAGCTATGTGCGAGTGTGTGTTTTATTGCAAGTGTGTGTGTGTGTTGCTCAGCGTTAGGGAGAATATGAGATTGGCGCCAGCCCTCCAGCGAGAGAGGGGCCATGCCAGCTGCTTCTCTCCCCAGAGACGGAGCCCTGAAGCTGGGCAGCGAGGCAGGGAGGCACTAGGGGGTGATGGCACAGTGACAACACAAGTGGCATATGTGACGTGACACTCCACTTATCAAATGAGATTTCATTTTCTAATTATAATACACCTCCATACACACCAACACACACATACAAACACGCATTCCCAGACAATGGTTTAGCCCTTGAAGTCGGGTCAAAACCTACTTTTGACACAAAGCTGCAGTGGTTCCACTCTGGGATAACTGGTTACAATTGGATAATAGAATATTTGTGACTGTTGTCATGTGTAAAAACATGTAAAAGCTGATTTGACCAGTCATCAAATGCCTTCATCAGACTGGATATTGTTGTTCAAGTTCTTATTTAACCTTTTTCAATGCCGGTTAGCTTAGAAAAACAGGAACAGCTTCTGCATTCATAGCTATAATAAACTTAGCTATCCAAACCTGCTATGAACACAGGTTAATGGAACACATATTTCTAACTAAGCTTTCATGAATGAGACCGATTGTGTGCATGTGTGTTTGAATGTGTCCAGGAGGTACGAGTTGCTTTGTGGGTCAACAAGCCAGCAGCCAATAATTTACCCACTGACAGAAAATTTCATCTGCCTATCATCCTCTCCCTCCGTCTCTCCTTCCATTCGTCTCTCGCTGATTATGCCGTCAATACGGTGCGGATGAGAAGAGCTGACAATTGACCAGCCTGGATCAATATCAGCTAATAAGCATGTCAGGAGAGAGGAGAAAAGAGCAAGGAATCGACTGCCAGAGAGGGAGACGGAGAGAGAGGGAGGATGAGTGAGAAAGTGACAGAGAGAAAAATCCAGTTTGATCCAATTCGGCTGCTTGGCGTGTGGAGGTGTAAGTGGGATGATTGGCCTGTTATTGCTGGTTTAATGTTAGGCAATCAGAGCCCTAGTGGTCTAGATATCAACAAACATCCATCAAATTGTCCCTTCTTCTTCTTGATACCACCACCTCTGCCTGGCCCCGCCTGGACCCCGACAAACAATACGACAACAATAAGAGCCGAGCAATGGTGAAAAAAAAAGACCCAGGGAGGTAGAATTGATAGCCTCGCACGAGCCGCACGAGCCAAAAGAAAAACACGCTTGTTTGGCGGCATTTGTTTGTGTTGGAGAGATTTATTTTATCTTCCTTTCTTTCCAGCCTTTCCCCCTTGCAGAGGAGCATGCCGCTGTTGATGGTGATATAATAACACAGTCAGGTGTCTGTGGCCAATTCCCTGTCATTTGGACTTTTGCGTAAATCACCATGTCTTTTTCTCTTCTTTTCTTTTCTACTTGATTTCTCTATTTCACCGCTCGATCTTCCTTTTTTTTCCCCCCAAGGTGTCATTTTCTTTTTGCTCAAATTACCTTTTTTCGTGGCCTCCCAGACGCCACAATTGCCGATGTTGTATGGATACTGATGGGAGCTTTTCTGTGTAAATGAAACACTGCTCCTGGCACGACTAGTCAACACTACTTAGTCTAATACTGCCCATTACAGAGGAGGAGGGAGATACATGACTGCCTCTAAATTGACTGAAATGTTGTTTGTTTGACTAACTACCTGAATGACTGAATCTGAAAGACTGCTAAGTGACGGAAAGACAAAAGAAATGGAACTAAATCGTTCAGTGTCCCCGTGCTGCAGGAAATAAGAATAAGATGAAAGTGCCGATTTGTGGGGGGGAACAAGGAGAGTTCATGGTATATTTGAGTTAAATGTGTTTGGTGCAGGTGGTATAATTCTAATTTAGCAACTCACTTTCAGAAACCTGATTTTCTGACCAGCGGAGAGGATTTAGGTCAAGATCATTTAACAGAGGAGGGTCCGGATGGGCTCAGTAAAGTATTGAACGGCAAATTGTCGATGTTTAAGGAGAAAGGCTTCTGCACACCAATGATTTAACTGGCCACCTTGATAACGTTGGCCACTTGATCTTTTTTGTATTTTTAGATACAAACAAACAAGAGAAGATCAATTATTTGTCATTTATACTATTTTCAAAGATCTGTAAACAACCTAAAAATCTAAATCAAAATAATGCTGCTAGAATTACGTTTTTTTTAAAAACAAAACAAGGAAATGTTTCTAATGTAAATCTCTGAGCAGTAAAAATAATGCTGATAGAAACACATATGCAAGATGTTCATTGACAATTTCATATCTGATAGCGGCAATTAAACAGCGCAGTTATGCTTGGAGTAAGATTGCTGTCTGGTTTAAAAAGCGAAAAGGTCATTGTTGACATGAGACGTGTTTACTTTTTACAGGTTTTAGCAAAAAGCAGAAGCTCCATCTAACCAAAACTTAGCTTAAATCTAACAACATCACAGGGTATTAAACATGCAAGGATGAAGAGCACTATGACTGACTCCCAACAAAAGAAAAACATTGTCAATGGACACAATCTATATGGAAATTAATTTAAAACCCACTATACTATTCAGTTGTGCATATGAATGACATGTTTCATGAAACGAGGTTGCCACAACATAAACATATCTATGTATTTTTCTGTTCATTAAATTCTGAGCAAAATAAAGGGTCTCAGAGGACTGTCCTTGTTTGTTCTAACTCCCAAAAAGTTTTCCATCAGCTCCCTGTCCGTCCTAACACATGCTGTCCGCTGCCAGACACGTTAATGACCATGCAGAGCCCCCTGCCTACATATTCAGCCGGTGTCCCCGCTAGGACGTGTCCTGCGCTCCCACCCATGCTGATTGCAGCGTGGACGTACTGATGAGTGATGGAATGAAGGGGCCGGACTGGGAAGTGGATTAGGAGGAGAGCGGCGTTCTTCTCATTTACATGTTTATAGCTCCGCGGTGGGGAGGGGACAGCGCTTGTTTGCGTGTGTTGGACGGACATGTCCAATTATCAACCCTGTTGTTTCCTCCACAATGCTCTCGGACTGCTCAACATGCAAACACAGACTACCAGACGCACACACACACACACACACACACACACATACTCATGTGAGCCAGCTGTGCTTGCTGGGAGGACGAGCTGGTTGGTGTACTGCGGGCTGCTTGTGAGCATAAGGGTCATATGTCATATGGCAGGTATGGAGTCAGCTGTGCTCCAATGACAGCTGTGTGTATGTGTGTGTGTGTGTGTGTGTGTGTGTGTGTGTGTGTGTGTGTGTGTGTGTGTGTGTGTGTGTGTGTGTGTGTGTGTGTGTGTGTGTGTGTGTGTGTGTGTGTGTGTGTGTGTGTGTGTGACACACACAAAGAGAGAGGACGGGGTTAACTCATAAACACCAGACCTACTGGATGAGACATAACATATGCCATATGGCAAACATACAAACTCAAGCATACCTAATGTGCTATTTCCATGCTAATGCAATGCTCTCCATCACCGTGGCAACAGGAATGATTGACAGAGCAGGAAAGGTTACAGCGGGCAGGAAAGAAATGTTGAGATTTATTTCTTACACCAAATGCATCTTTTTAACCCTTTCCTCTCAGAGACGCACAAAGATAACCATGAGACAATTTATTCAAGTGTTTCCCCCCGCCCTAAAAAAAAATATCGAAGATCCAAAATGTGAGCTGCAAGGAGGCTAACCACACACTCACTCACGTGCCATCTGATAGTCAGCCTCTCATCTCCTCAGTCCCATCACCCCACTCCCTCGCAACTCTCACAAGCGCACACACACACACACAGCATGGATTGGAGGAGAGAGAATATTAAAAACAAACAAACAGAGAATTGACTTGCTGAGAAGAATTACAGAGAGGCTGATTACATCTGACCCCTCACCTCTGCTGTCAGAAAGTGCTCCTCTCCCCTCTCTTGTTTTCTCGTCCATTTGTGTGTCAACTCCCCCCCCCCTCCCCCCCTCCCCACACACATATTTGCTACTTTGTTAACCTCTGGCGTTCCTGCACGGGATTGTTTTTTGTCATGTTCGTGGCTTTTTGTTTGCGTTCTCGTCGAGGAGACTTCCCCAATAATAGCTCCTAAATTTTTATATCTGAGGGGCTTTATTGTGCCATGTTAAACAGACGAGACAGAAAAGGTTAAGATGAGGATTAAAGAGGCACAATGGAAACGGGAAGACAGATTTATTTTAATGTCTCAGTTACCAGAAGTTGGATGAGCGTCCAACGGCGAATCTGAGACCGGGCTTATGGCTCATGCGGGACATGTAGAACTGTCTGATCTGTTAAGTGACTTAAATGAGTAAAGCCACTTAGAGCTTCTGATACACGATTGTAAACAGGCAAGCTACCTGGATTATGAGCTGGTTAGTGAGAGAGGTGGAAGTGTTCCCTTAACCTGGTCAGTTACCTGTTTTGGTTTGACCATAACTTATTAACATAACAGCAGCCTGCATTGAGCTCTTTCAGTGAGATGCTTTGGGGAGGCTGTAACTTAAACCCCTTAAACATAGAATAAGGAAGTGTCCCCTTAACCTTTATAAAGTTGGGGTTAATGTAGAGCCCAAAGTGAAACTCTGACTGGTTTAGTAAGACAAGGGAAGTTCACAGGACAACAGCTTTAAGACAATGAAACCTAATGCTTTAATTTAAACCCCAATTGACCCAAACTTGACCTAGCTAAACCTCAATTATATGTAAGGCAGATACTCTGTAAGCTATGCTGACTCCTCCTAAGTCTGGAAGTGAGGAAAAATTCACCAGATAAACAAATTATCCCCGTCTTTTTCCTGGTTAATCATAGTCTCCATCAGTCTTTCACTAAATGTTCTTAGCGGTGCTGTGACATGTATTAGATAAGCAAAAAAAAAAAGAGGAAATTATCTCATTTGTGATTTTGTCCGTCTTGTTTCACCAAGTCATACAAAAGTCTGATACATAAATCAGACACAACATACATATTTTTTTAAGGATAAGGCTGGCAATAGTCTTTATTTATCAATTTCAACAAAATGACACACAGCCTCTTTAGTTTATACTAAAGGTGAAGGACTGGAATTGGTCCACAAATATATTTTAAAAAAGCAAAATAATACATTTAGTTGTTGGAGCAAGTCTATAGTGTATTTTCTGGAGCTGTTTTGCAGATGCTGCTACAATTTTGTCAACCAACAATGAGCCGATAGTAAAAAAAAAAAAAGCAGTGGCCACCGACTTTGATAATGAATTATGGCAATGAGGATTACTCTAGAACAGACTTAGGTAACACTGTAAATATACAGTACGATGTCTAAATGTTGATGAATCTAGCTTCCAAACCAACCCATTTGTCCCTTACACGAAACCTTATGCTCACATGGAAGAGTGTATTCAGAGAGTTTCTTTAGCTGGGACTTCACACTGGTGGACCTGATCAGAAACATATCACTGGTGCTCGGCTGTCTGAATCCTGTGACCCAGATTGTTGGGCCTGGTACTCTCTCTCTCTCTCTCTCTCTCTCTCTCTCTCTCTCTCTCTCTCTCTCTCTCTCTCTCTCTCTCTCCCTCTCTCCCTCTCTCCCTCTCTTTCTCTCTCTGTCTCTTTCTCTCTCTCTCTCTCTCTCTCGCTCTCTCTCTCTCTCTTTCTCTCTCTCTCTCTCACACACACACTGTTTCTAATGACAGCAGTGTGATAGTTAACTGCTGCTGGAGTGGAGTTGCGGTGGTGTGGCAGGGGTTGATTTGGCAGCAGTCACAGCTGAAAGGCTTTTATCCTGCATGGTAGAAAGCACAGAGATGGACATGCACAAGGACCCCTGAGGGAGATGCACACACACACACACACACACACACACACACACACACACACACACACACACACACACACACACACACACACACACACACACACACACACACACACACACACACACACACACACACACACACACACACACACACACACACACACACACACACACACACACACACACACACACAGGGAGTAGTGGCAGTCGAAAGGACTCTACTCAAGTGTTTGTTGAAGAGAAAAAGAGAAAAACTGTCTGGAAGAAAAAACTCAGGATGATGTTACTGTATGTTGCTAGGAGATAAACTACTGCCCAGTAGTTTTTTACCCAGAGGGCTTTGCAACAATCTGTGGGTCTATCGGTCAGTGTACAGATCAATGGAGCTCTACAGACCGCTGCTCTACTGTATGACACCACATCAGGTCACTGGAGATCCAATCAAAGAGGATCAGAACATGCTGCTCCTCCATTTCATTTGAATGTAGGAGCATTGTGGTTAACAACCCACAGGTTCCATGGTTTTCAATGCCAGATCAGGAATCACCTTAACAGACATTTGGTCAAACAGCTATTTTTGATGTGCATCAGTCCAAAGGATGTTTAGTTTGATGAATTTCGTAATAAGCCTGAATAAAATTATGCAACTGAGTTGACCCACAGATCACGGGCTAAAGAGAGGCCACAGAGATGAGACTAGAAAAACAGCAAACCCGTTATCTGGCTATTACCGAGTTCATTCTCATTATCGGTTAGCAGTCCGGGGTCTTCCTTTTAATGCTTGTGCAGTCAGTAAACACATGATTATACAAATAATGAGGGGAAACATGGATAGTCAGGCAAAGTAGACCAACCAGGTGGAAGAAATGTGGGGTCTATGCACACAAAGACTGGTAGGTTTGGAACATTTTAGCTAATTTGGTGCTCTATTGCTCTTTATCGAAAAACAGTGAAGTTAGATTCCAAGCCGCCAGGAAGTGGATGTAAATGTACTGTATGTAGTGGCCAAATGGTGGTACTATATCGTACGAGTCAGTCCAGGACGTCATTGAGACCGAAAATACTTACATTGGTAAAGAGATGTCTGTATCAACTAACCAGTACAAACACTTTTATAGCCCTTATTTAAATCATTAGGGTCTTAAAAGTTGTACATTTATTTATATTTTCTCTCCATTGATCTGACTGAGTCGACAGATAAGAGGCGGGGCTTAAGGAAAACTCAAATTTGCACACTATGAGCCTACTGTAGATACGAGTACTTTTGCTCTGTTAAGTCAGGCAATATTGGCTTCATGTGTCACTGAGCAACTTGAATTAATGAGGTTCCGCCTCAGACGCTGTATCCAGTTCCCTTTATACATCCATGGTGACTTCAGGTCTTTTGCACAAACAAAAAGGATTGGAAACTCCCGCTTGATGATAATTCACTCTAACTCTAACATGTTTTTCTGTTTAAATGGCACATGTTTTCATTTAAAGTTCACATTATAATTCGATAGAAAGTCAGGAAGGAGGATTTCCACACATTTCAAAAAACGTTTCTTCCCCAGTCCCTGCAAACACGTGCAGAGCCCCCGCGGGGAGTACGGAGTGTACGGAGTGCAGCTACAGGGCCCATCTACTACACTGTTTCTCCCTCGCTGGTTTGACTATGGCACTTATCTGCCTACTGCAGAGAGGAGAGAGCAGATACCACACAGATGAGCTCCACTGCCAGTGTGTGTCTGTGCAGGAGTGTGAGTGTGTGTGTGTGTGTGTGTGTGTGTGTGTGTGTGTGTGTGTGTGTGTGTGTGTGTGTGTGTGTTCATACATACTATATTTGCCATTCAGTGTACTGCACAGGAGTGTGTTTGTCTCCCTTTACCTTTTCCACTTATCTTGACATGCAAACCCCTCTGTGTGAAGGTGTGAGATGTGAGTAGTGGCGTCTGACTGCGGCGAGATTTGAACTGCGGTAATATTCAGGTTTGGGATCCCTCTCTCTCTGTAGGATTAACCTCAGATGGAAAAGATCTGGCCCGCAGACTGTTGACAAAGACACAGTAACGTATGATACAAGAGCTGCGCAAACGCATGCCAAGTGGAGGCCAGACCTTTCATAGGCATATCAGAGACAGTACTTCAGAGATCTGTGCAGGGTGGATATTATGCACTGTATGTCATATCAGTGAACTCGATACAGCCACTGTGTGTTTGCTAACCAAGGGTATAATGGTTTATAGCACTAAATGGTGAATCAAGTAACTATTTAGTGATGATACGAAAATAATCTAAGATAATGTTGATCATCTGTTGCTCATTTCAGTCATTTTTCAAGAAACATGAAAAGAATTCCCTTGTTCCAGCCGCTCCAATTTGAGGATTTTCTGCTTTTTATAATCATAAAATAAATATTTCTGGTGTTCTCGATTGTTAGTTAGTTATACATTTTGGCTCTGGGAAACTGTCATCTGTATCTTTCACTTTGTCTTTACCAATCCATTAATAAATAAATAAAATACATATCTATATCATTTTTTCCCTGTATAAATATATAGAGATCTAGTGAGAACATATTCCTTGTAAACAACATACTAGGGCAATAGAGTTCAAAGTTAGTGCCTCAGGAAATGATCCCACATACCTAATGCACGTAGAAAATAAACCACAAAACCCCCTTGGGAGCGAAGGAGAAGGCGGGTAGTTTTGAGTCATATTTTGTCATAAAAAGTAGAAAAAATAATGTATTCTGAACACATATTTCATGTTCTTGGAGAAGCCCAATGGTCATAATGTTATTGTGTGAGTCTGTGAGTGATTTTGTGTATGACTGTGTGTGTGTGTTAGAGAGGGACCACCATGGGTCATCCGTCCATCAGTCCAGCCAACGGTCAATTTGGAGCCAGAGAATAGAGGCATTGAGTCAGGTAAATGGGTGGCGAACACAAAGTCTGTGTGTATGTGTGTGTGTTTCGGACACATTGAAAAGGCAATGGCAAGTCGGACCAACTCCATCAATCTGGATGAATAGGGACACCCAGGGATGAGCGGATGGAAAGAGAGCTGGAAGAATGGCAGAGCAGAGGCGGAGGACGTCGAGTGACAGGTGGAGGTTATCTGTATTCGGAGGGAGACGAATGGGAGGCACGCATGGGAGAGAGGGAGCTATTGTACATTATTAGCTGCCATACAGTAAAAATACCTCATACATGCAAAAAAACACACACTGGGCTTCAGTAAATAGACAGTGCCGTCAGAGATCACAGTGCACTCTCAGCAGTCAGTGCAGTTAATTCCTGGACTGTGGGAGCAACATTTTAATAGCAGGTCCTGCAGACTAAGACTGTCTTTTTAAAATGCATACAGAGGCGTGTTCAAACTGGGGATGCCATGAGATATAGTCATTAGAAATTAAACTTTTATACATATTTCTTTTGCATGAAAAAAGTTACTTGGGTACCATGGGTATCAAGTTAAATTAAGTGGGTGATTTTGAGTAGTAATACTGTCACTGTGATGCTAACAGATTAATGGTTAATTGATTAGCAGGTTGATCGATAGTCGTTGCAGCAATCTATGAAATCGCTTGAGTCCCTTTTAAAGCAAAATTGAAGTGGTTTCAACTTCTGTAATGTGAGGTTTTTCTCGGTTTCTTGGTTTTCACCAAACCTTTGGGTGGTTTGGTCAGACAAAACAAGCTATGTTAACAGGAAAGGGAGCTATAATTTAATATGTTAGTCACACTATCTTCATGAAAGCTTTGCTGTGCTTTTCTAAACGTTAAAATGTTGGGCCGATTTAATCATAAGACAGGGAGCTACACTGTATAGACAGTAGTATTGGACCACCGACACATAACACCTACAGGAGTTTTTATGATATTCAATTAAAAATTGTTAGGCATTAATATGAAGTAGGTTGCCCCTTTGCAGCTGTAACAGCTTCCACTCTTCTGGGAAGGCTTTCTATACGATTCTGGAGTGTGTCTGTGGAAATTCTTGCCCATTCATCCAGAAGAGCATTTGTGAGGTCAGATTGTGGACGAGAGGGCCTGGCTCGCAATCTTCGTTCTGACTCGTCCATCAGCAACTGCAACAGACTTGTTGCAACGATGGCATCCTATTACAGTACCACGTTGGGGTTCAGTGAGCTCTTGAGAACGACTCATTCTTTCACAAATGTTTGAAAAGGCAGACTGCATGGCTAGGTGCTTGACTTTATAAACCTGTGGCAATGGGACTGAATGAAACACCAGAATTCAATGACTAAGAGGAGCGGCCCAATACTTTTGTCTGTATAGTGTGATTTTTGTTGGAATATAAAGAGAAAACCTATAGTTAGCACAAGTTGCAACGACCATGTTTGAGAAATGAAGTGAACCCACTGTTGATCGGCAGAAATGAAGCCTACTTTTTAGGCTCTAGTAAGCACATTAACACTTATCATTACGAGTATTTAAGATACTTCCTTTAGGATTTTGTAAAATCACTGATGACAGGCCTGATAAACATCCTGCTACAGTAGTGGGCTCTATGAGCAGTTATCCCCATGTCTGTTTTTTCAACTGAAAAAATGTGCTGAGTTTAGAGCAGTTTAATCTCAATTACTTACTCACAATAACCGGTGTGCTCGTTAACGTTTTGTCTGGCCAATTTTCTGCCTCTGGCTATGTGGCTCCATTCTTAATTCTCCCATATAAATAAATTAATTAATGTAACTGGTTTTGTTGATTTGAAAAATGAAGAAAGGGACATCTATGAGAACAACAGCAGATCCATCAGTATATAAACCATGGGGCTGTGGGCATCAAACCCAGCTACCATCAGATAGCAGCGATGCGGAGAAACACACACAGGACGGGGGCAATCTAGTTTAACTTCAAAACATGTGCACACATAATAAAGCTCAGATGAACAGTCAGGCCTGCACAAATAGACTCAGACATATATATTCATACAAATATCCCAAGGTTAGAAAAACACTCATCATAACAATTAACAATAATTATGCTTCACAAGCAGCTCCTAAAATAAACCAGCTTGCCATCTCTCTTTCTCTGCGGTTCAGAATCAGTGTGGCGTTCCTCTCTCCGAACGCTTCTCTCATTTCCTTCTCCTCCTGCGGGGTAGTAACTTTTCATCTATGTCATCTCTCTCTCTCTTTCTGCCTCACTCTCTCTGTTCCTCAGTCTCCCTCCCACCTCAGGGCCACTCCAGTCTAAATGGAGTGATTAGTCTAAAGTGGGTGCTGTCAGTGAGATCATCCTAAGATAGAGTCCTATCTGGAATGACCTGAGCCGACAGCAGACCAGCTCCAGAGAGACAGAGGGAAAGGGAGCCACTATTAAATGTTCCATTTGTGACAGCTGGCTCCAGGCTCTGCCACAGCCATGCCTCCTCTCCTCTCTCCATCCGGAACCAACAACAGCTCTGAGCTGTGTCACTCTACATAGAGTCAACGTGGAGAGTTTAAAAAACGGAGTGGGATAAAGGAAGGAAGGAGGATGAGGAGAGGAAGTGAGGTGAGGGTTAAACCGCTCTAACACCCGACACATTAACGAAATAAATCGAGACATATGATCATAAATAAATACGCTGGGCTTAAAGATTAGAAGGCTTTGGCCTCCACCTGTCCCTTGGTCTTCCACACACACACACACACACACACACACACACACACACACACACACACACACACAAAAGGACAAGGACACAACGTTACAATAGGCTGCAGAGGGCACAGGCTGACAAAAGCCATTTCATCACGGGTTAACCTCATTCACACATTAATCTGCCACAATAGCTTCCTAATCACATAATCCACGGAAATTATACAGACAACACCTTTAAATTATGATTGCACAGCTGGAGGGAGGGGGGATTAACTAACAGGAGCGAGAGGTGAGTGTGTACGCGTGTGTGCGTGTGTGTGTGTGTGTGTGTAAGTGTGTCAACTTTGTGCTCATAAAACTGATGTAAAACCATGATGTGAGCTGGATGCGCACACACACACACACACACACACACACACACACACACACACACACACACACACACACACACACACACACACACACACACACACACACACACACACACACACACACACACACACACACACACACACACACACACACACACACACACACAGGTTTGTATGTATTATTTGTCAAGTGAGCATAACACTTTACCTCTCAAAAATATCTCTGTGGGATGCATTGTGTGTGTGTGTGTGTGTGTGTGTGTGTGTGTGTGTGTGTGTGTGTGTGTGTGTGTGTGTGTGTGTGTGTGTGTGTAAACATCATTATGTTTTTTTATGTTTGCGCCTGTTTAGAAAGGGAAGTGATTCCTCCCACTTGACAACACATAACTGCACTAATCATGACAGTGTTAAAACACTCCACATAATGTATGATCTCACACACACACCTACACACTGCCGCAAATACACACACACCCTGCACTATTGTACAGATGTATGGGCAAAGTGAACGATCAACAACTCAAGTGTTTTGTTGTACAGAAAACCACTTCTCATTAAGGTCATGTTACAAACAGCGGTTGACTTGTGTATGTATGCGAATGGCTGCAAGTGTCCCCCGGTATATGTGTGTGTTTGTGTGTCTGCGGTAGTGTGAGTGTATACATAAGTAGGTGCAACCAAACAGTTGACGTTTGAGTGTGTGTATCGAGTAACACGGTGCCACTGAGAGAGAAGTTTCCCTCCCTATGCATGTGCTGTCGCAGTCATCCAAATTGTGTGTTTGAGTGTGTGTTTGTGTGTGTGTTTCTAAAACTAGGCTCTTCAGTTAGACAAGGTAGGATTAAGAAGAGGGGATAGACTTTCAGAGGAGGAGAGAGAGATGCTTCAGAGAGCCCATCACGTATGCATTGAAAATTTCTTCCTCACTGCAATTATTCAAGAGCTGCTGTTTGCCAGAAAAGGGATGAGCGACGGGAAGAGGAGCAGAGAGAAGAGTCAGATGGTGGATTAACACGAGGTTAGATGGCGTGGGTAGGTTTACCAGAGCAGCGGATTCACAACGCCAGGATGAGAAAATGTGTGAGTGAGTGTGTGTAGGTGGATAAAGTGAGTAAAACACAGAAAAATATATAAAACTGATATATGTACATAAAGACAGACCGGACTACTCTAGCAGATAATAAGGCTCAGTAGGTAATGAAACAACTGTGCATTGTAGTGGAGGACAGAGGGACAGGAGGAGTAAGAGAAAAGACAAGAAATGCGGCCTCGATTTGAAGTGGTAGAAGGAAGAATGGGAGTAAAAAGTGGATAAAGAGAGGAGAATGTGCTGCAAATGCTGCAAATATTGTACCACTTGAACATTTCTGAAATAACCATTAAGGAGGAGATATCATGCCACCATTGGAAATCTGATCTG
>NC_086370.1:19645655-19668289 GCF_036324505.1 Eleginops maclovinus
ATGCACTAAGATGTTGTCAAGCAGGAATGTTATTGATGTTTCTACGGCAACCTAGGGGCTTGAGCGGAGGATTATGTTGGGAGAGAGGGACAGGAAGACAGAAAGAGAGGGCAAGAGAGGAAAACAAAGGGAGACCGGGAGAGGAAAGCACAACATATATTGTATATGGAAGTGAGTAGAATGAAGGAAGAGTTTTTCCTTTACACTAATATCTGCCTTTTACAGCAAATAAATTGTCACTATGAAATAGGAAGGAAGGAGAGAGGGATGATGGGTAATGATGAAGCTGAGGACAATGGTACAGCACAGTTACACACACTGTTTAGCATTCAGGAAAGAAATTAAATGAATTATGAATATCATGAGAGTCGTTTGTGAAAGGTAAGGAGGTGTGAGGTTAAATCTCCCACATTAGGAAAATGAAATTCTCCTTTACCTCTAGTGTAATCTAGCTTTTGGTTTATTTCGCCAAAAGAAAACTGATTTTAATTAATTGTTTTCTGGTGCTTTGGCAACATTTGTCCTGAAACTTTCAAGCAGCATTCAAATCTGAAATTAATACAACTATTTTGGTGACTAGATACAGATACAGTATAAGGAGGAATCAAGGAAAAGTATTTTTTGTCATTTAAGTGAACTGACCCTCTACAAATCCAGACAGGCCAAAATATGTTTATGCTGTCTGTGAGAAATGATTGTATTAATAGCAATTCAATATTTAAAACAGCTTGCATTTGAACGGTTGGACAACTAATGAGCCATATCTAAACCCTGACCAAACGTGTTCCTTTCCAGAAATTAAAAACAATGGTTGTCCTTGCCAAAAAATTATACTTTTTACACTGTTCTATTTGAAAAGGTAGTAAAAATGATCAAACAACAGGTAAGGTGTATCAATACAGCAATAAGTAACAGAATAAGTACAAAGTTTATCAAATGATGCGAGTCACACATGACCGTGCACGACTCCCACAGCGTCACAAATGCTATATATAATGGATATAAATAAAGGGGAAATAGGAGAGTGTGATTGGTCAAATGAACAATGACAACATGAAGAGAGAGCCAGAGGAACAGAGTCAGAAAAAGAGAGAGACCAGTCCCACTTCATTTAGAGTCCAGCTGGCACACAATAATGTTATTCAACCTTTTAATTTTCTGTCTCTCTCCCTCACACACACACAAACAGACTTTAAAACACAGACCCTCTCTCCGTCTCCCTCTGGTTCCTCCTCTGCCTCTCCCACATCAATCAAATCTACTCCCAAAATGATCATCTGTTTAAGGCAGATTATCTTAGGGAAAGCCATCTATCGAATTACAATAGCACTACTTTATCCACCTAGCCAGACATCATCCCTGGAGTGTGTGTATTTGTATGTGTGTGTGTGTGTGTGTGTGTGTGTGTGTGTGTGTGTGTGTGTGTGTGTGTGTGTGTGTGTGTGTGTGTGTGTGTGTGTGTGTGTGTGTGTGTCTGCAGCCACAGAACAATGTCCAAAGCATTTGTTTTTGCATGCCAACATCCATGTGTACACATACACACCTCTCGCTCTCCCAAAGCATTTCCGCCAAATCATTTGTGTGCAGTTTGTTTTTAAGTGTGCATTTGCATAATTGTACGGTATCACAGGACTCTGGTTCAGGTTCATTCCCTTTTCAAATCAACAAATATGTATTTCCCCTCCTAAATCCCCGTGAAACCATGCCAATGCATCTCTCTAAATCTGGTATACGGGCAAAGGGATTCCCTGGGGGAGACCTCTACTGAGTACCAGGATGACATTGTTTACGTTTCATTATAAGTCACTCGATTGTAATTGGAGTAAAATGTGACTTGCAACTGAGCATGGTGTCATGAGTGTGGTGGTTTTCTATTAATAAACACAAGCACTGATCTTTGACTGTATATCTATGCACGCAGCACTAGTGGTGCAACACACTCTCTATAGAGCCGACATCACTTGTTTTGCGCATCTTTAGACTTCAAAACTTAACTTAACAAAGTGAAAGATATATAAGTAAAAATAAGACAATATGGGCTACAGGTTGAAGCTTCCACCTCTTAGTAATTCAGTCTGTCCTTAGGGTCAAGGGGAAGAAAATAATAGATTATGTTAAGCATCACTATACTTTTCATAAATAGTGTTAGGACTTTACTTTGCAAGTAGAAGCATCAGGCTCCATGATAACCCTAATGACGGCCTTACACAATAACCCACTTGTGACAAAGCCACATACTAAATGAACTAACAACGTGACTCACAATATACATTAAAAATGATTTAATTGACTTAAATATTGTGATATTGGTTTTGCTAACAGAAAAATACTCTGTTCCACAAACAGCTGGAACTGTGGGTTTTCTGTACCGTCCAAGACGTTCCATGTTTTTTGTTCCTTAAACAATGCCAGAGCGTGTTCCTGTTAGTCTTTACTTCCTGTCTGCCTTCTTCTCTAGATTTATTTGACATCCGACGCAATGTTTTTTAACCTCCTTCCTTCTCTCCCTTGATCCTTCTTAGCAGTGGTCATTATTGTGTGTGTTATCGAGTATTAACAACCACTGACAAGTCCAAACTGACCAATAAGAATTGAATATTCAAATAAGCTGTGTAATAAATTACAGAGCATCCCTTTCCATGACTGAATCATTTTGAAGAGAAATATTATGACCAGAGTGGCAATTTTTAATGAATTAGCCAGAGAAAATATTGACGACCACTCCGGTACAAATATCTTTAGTTGAGGACAGTAGTAGTACACTTACTATTAAAAAATCCAAGTCACCTTCCACAAAGCCAAAAAAGGATGTGTAAACCCCTCTTAGTGGTTGTGAGACATTAAGACATGTGAGAGGCTGTTTATGTGTTTGGTTTTAACAAGTAGTCTGTTTCAATCCAGGGACAGAAAGTTATTCTGACTAGTAATTAAAAGAATTTCCTCTGCTGCACTTAATAATAAACAAAAAAAACATAGAGAAGGAAACCAGAGTGACTGGAGCGGGGCTGAATGTGAGGAAGTGTGTGTGTGAGTGTGTATAATTGTGTGTGTGCTTCTCAGCCGAGGGGCCTTGTGCTGCGGGCACTCTCAGTGAACAATCAAAACAGCTCAATTTAGGCTTTATCTGCAGCTCAAGCATGCACACACACACACACACACACAAACACACACACACACACGTACAAATCCACACGGGGATGAGACAAGAGGACAGTGAAGTGAGGGAAGCAGGAAGAAAGAGGGCGAGGAATCAGCGGTGATGATGGCAGCAGTTTGGAAGGTCAGGTAAACTTGGAATTCGATGCACACGGCTCCTGATCAATATCTTCCATCTCTCTTTCTCTACCTACCTCACCCTCCCCCCCACCCCCACTCACCCAGGAATACTAAAACCTGGCAGTATTGACTGGTGCCGACCACAAGGCGATCCATAGCAACGGGTCAATCAATTAAGAGCACACATAAGAGCGCACATCAAGGTAAATACGCAGAGAGTGACAATGTGTAATCAACTGTTCACCATATACCCGTTTTTTAACTCCCTCCTGAGAGCAGAATAGACCCTTAAACACCAGACAAGTTAATAAAATAAACTGCACTCCATTGAATCCCAAAACAAATTCAGAAACACTCATAGAAAAAATAGCAAAACTATAGTGACACAAGTATTTGAATTAAAGTTGTATACTTTGTAATTGTTTCCTCTCATTGAATGTTTTGATTGTACTCAATCACTAAAGTGGACAGTTGTTTAAGAGCGGCTTTTTGTGTGCTACATGTCTTCCTCTTCTTCTGCAGAGCTGCCAAACTGCAGCCACTGCTCCCACCTACAGGCCAGACGAGGTACTGCAGGCCAGAGGAGCAGCACTGTAGCTCTAAAAGGCTTTCTCTTATACTTTGTTCTAGTTCTGCGCTATTTGTTCTTGCAAGATTAAGAACATTACTTTGCAATACTGCAGTTTAATACTTTTAAAAAATACTTTATTATATATGCATTGCCATGGTTTTATATTATATATATTTTTTTATTAGTGACCTTATGACCTTTCATGCAAAAAAGGGTGGACATTTTTCAAACTGAAGGCAGTGTAACTACATTTTGTCATTCAACATTATTCACTTTTCTGTGATTAAACAGGCATATTTAAACGTGGTGTATAAACCTTTTAAACAATAGGTAAAGATGATGATCAGATAGTAATGTCAGATTCTTAACAATAATTATTAACACGTTTTTTGTTAATGCGTTAAGTTTTTCCGTTTGGGTTTTTCCCATATCATGCAACATGAGGAGGGGAGATAATTGACTAAAATGCAAAGTGTACGCAACTGAAAGAGACACTCAGAACTTTGAGACTGACTAAATTAGAGGCCAATAGAAAAGAATGTAGGAAGTGAGATTCAGAAAAAAAGACTCTCAGACACACAGACATGTACAATGCTTCAGAATTATGTCAATAAACCGAGCCGTTTGGAGCTAACAATAGTGTGGCTTTATGTGTTTGTGTGTGTGAATGTGTGTCTTTGCTTGTGTTCTCGGCTGTGGTCGGGATTGTTATGGCGATGGCAGCACTTCTCGGGGCTCCTGGTTTGTTCCTGTGTGATTGTCCTCGGCAGGAAGTGTCGTCACCTGTTTGTTCTCCTCCCCTCCTGACACAGGAAATGGACCACAGAGGGATATCGGCCTCTGTCTGTCTGTCTGTCTGTCTGTCTGTCTGTCTGTCTGTCTGTCTGTCTGTCTGTCTGTCTGTCTGTCTGTCTGTCTGTCTGTCTGTGTCTGTCTGTGTCTGTCTGTGTCTGTCCTCTGTCTGTCTGTCTGTCTGTCCTCTGTCTGTCTGTCTGTCTGTCTGTCTGTCTGTCTGTCTGTTTTGCTATTTATTCATTTCTGTACTTTATTCTGGTGTAGCAGCAATTAATATCAAATACTGTAGGCAGGGCAATATCATTCCAATATCCCATCAGCATCCATGAATTGATAAACAGCCAACATTATAAAAGGAACTTGCATCGTGTTTGTTCGGAGACATATATTATTATGCATATTGAGTAAAAACATATATGATTTTTGTTGTCTGTTTCAAACCCCCTTCCCAACAGAAGCTGGATCTTGCTTGTTATTAACAATACAACATGCATATTTACTTACCTATACATAGTAACATATGTATAACTATAATAAAACACCTTAAAAGTGATTTTGCACAAAAAACTTTCTGGCTAATCTAAAACCGTCACAAATAAATAATTAAAAACTATTGAATTTAACAAGACCAAGAGGAAACATTAAGTCTGTTAACTTGGTCATCCTTTCATTATTTCTAACAAGAAGAAAATGCACTGTAAATGAATTCCTCCAATTACATAAATATTGTTTTATTTTCAGAGCTGTTGAATCTTCTGCTCAGCTTTAAACCCTGCAGGGCTCCTTGTTTTGGCAGCACAGCTTGTGTCTTTTTTAACAGTATTAGACAGAATGTTAATAATTCATGGAGCACCATAGATACTGAGCAAAAAATATTTTTCACATCTGCGGTACCCACTTTGTGAATCTGCCCTCTTGTATCCCTTCGTGTGTGTGTGTGTGTGTGTGTGTGTATGTGTGTGTGTTCACCTACTCCTCTCCACAAATGACAGCGCTGTGGCTAACAAGCACTCGGGCCCATTTTGACTGGGCAACAAGGGCTTAATGACAAGTCACATAACAATGGAGAGGAGAGGGGAGTACAGTAGAGCGCTGCAGCCAAACTATCAGTCTGTCAAACAATGGACTGTCAGCCCTCATCTTCTCTTCTCTCTCTCATTGTGGCGCAGATAAACAAATCAAACACACCCTCACCTATGCACACATGCTCACAAACAAAAACAAGCGTACTCATTATCACACTAACGGAAAAACATGCTCAGGTGTATGCATTAGCACGAGTGAAGATGTAGAAGCGCAGCAAAGTGCAAACTCTCACACACACACACACACAAACATGCAGGCAGTATAACTGGCTGTACAAGCAGGGTTTGATGACAGCCCCCTAACAATAGGGAGCAGAGCAGCCTAGCTATCTGCCTGTCACACAATGAAGGGGGTACTGCTGAAGAGGTTGTCACCACCAATACATGTAAACACACACGCACAAACACACTGAAAAATCATCACAAAAATAAAAACATGAGCTGTGGAGTGCGTGCACGTGTGCATGCCAGCAGGCGCGCACACACACACACACACGCACACACACACACACACACATACACATAAACGGGGTAATTCAGAGCGCTGCCATTTATGTGAAGAGCGCTCCTTTTTCCAGACTGTGAGTGGAAGTGAATTTGCTTTTTCTGTTGAGTGCAAGTCAGGTTGGATTAAACAGCACTTGGCCAGTGCTGATGGGTTATCACTGTGCATCTCTGTGTGTGTGTGTGTGTGTGTGTGAGTGCATGTACTCTGATGATGCCCACAGGCGCCTGGATTTGATGCAGGCACATCTGTAGACAGCCCCCTTCTCCTGTCAGGACCCATCTTTCTCTTTTCTCTCCCTCTCAAGGTGTCCTCTCACTGTTTTCTCGCTCATCATGTTTCACTTTGTTTTCATGTCTTCGCTCTGTGTTGCTCACTCCTCTCCTCCCTGTCTCTGTCTCCTCTACAAATATACTCTTGCTTGTTGTCCAGAGCATAGCATGATGATGCATTTTGGGTGTATTTATCAATACACAGAGAAAACACAGAGGGTTAAAAGCAGGGACGAAAATGAATGAACTCAACCCTAAGCATCTTACACTTTAAATGATCTTTCCCTTTTTCTCTTAAATCTATATCCACTCTGTTCTTTATTATGGATTACTCAAATACCATCAAGAGCTTTATTGTAACTATTTAGGTTTTCCATTTTCCCATATGGTATTATACTTTGGGACCCTAAACTCTCTGAGCTGAGGGATGCCTTTTTAATGTGCCGTGCTAATAAAACAAGTTGCAGTATGAGGCAGAAATTAGCTGGTCTAATGAGTACAAATATCTACATTAGAGCCAAATCACATTTCAGTTATCATTGTTGGTGATGCTGACAGCCATGGATACAATGCTATTTTGGTGTTTATAATAAGAGTAGAATGACTCTCTTACTACATAAGAGCAGCACTCTCAGAAGGGAAAAAATACATTTTTCACAATTTGAAAAAATCTATGGATAATCACAGTATGCAGCCAAGCATGGAGATCCATGACCTTCCAATCCAAACCATTTAACATGTACAAGACACTGCTGTAACATTTCCCATTAGCCCTTTCATTGCATTTGTTAATAAGATATTGGTTCAACTGTGGTAAAGTCTGTACAATAGTAGGCTTTGTATAAACACACAGGGTCACACACACACAGGGTCACACACACACACACACACACACACACACACACACACACACACAGGCATACGCACACTTGACTTAAAGGCAGTAAGGCACTTTCAAAAACATATGTGGCAGCTGAGATGAAGCATCAGTCAATCAAAATGTATTTTCCGATCACAAATAAACTCCTTATCTCACACACATCTAAAAGAAGCCTAATTCTGCTAGCATATCCTCAAAGAACGCCATCAGATCTGAACACTGATTGGCCGGAAATAAACGCATCACTAGAAGTCGGACAAGATGGAAATCTACTGTGATTTGTGATACTGTAATGCTCTCATGGTAAGGTAAGGTATTGTAAGGGTACAACAACAAAATAATAGACACATGCACCAATTACTTCATCCACTTTAGGGTCCCCTAGATATCTGTCCTATCATCTTCCTCTCTTCAGCACCTCTGTTGTTCAGCTAACTCACTTAAAACGCTGCCGAGAATGACACGCAGCACAGACCTGAGAGAGTGTGTTTAATTGGGTGGATTTCAAGGAGCTGCAAAATGCAAGGTTTCTGGGGTTCAGGACAAAGAGAAAAAGGAAAAGAGTCACAGGAAAGTACAGAGGAGTAAGCTCTAATGGTGTCTGGATTGCAGCTCAATGGAAAGCGAGGCAGAGGATCAGAACAGAGCACTTGATCCTGCAGCAATCTGGTGATTTTAGACACGGGAACCATGATGACCTCATGACCCTGCTGCCTGCCTCTGGACAGCTGAGAAGAGGATTGTGTGGAACTGTATCATAAAATACTATAGCAGCAAGAAGATGGGGAAATTGGAGTGTACATAGAGTCTTTGATGTATTAAAGTATTGAACTGTGTTAAATGTTTTTCTCAAGTGATTTTTTTTTTACCAATCATACATTTTTACATCAAGCATATTAAATATTGCATGCTTTTAATACTGTATGTTGCATGTTTTTACTAATTGTATTTCATTTACTTACTTATCTTAAATTAAAAGTGTGTTTAGGGTGACTTATCATCCAAAAATCAAGAAAAACTAGTAAGTGTCAGACTACTGTATTGTGAATACATTTTTTATGTGCAAATGCTGAGATTATTTCCTTCCAAACTGATACTGCACTACTATAGGAGTACACATTTTAAAATATCCCCGACCTTTGTGATTTTGGTAATCCTAAATGTGCAACATGAGTTTGAAAATGTGAAAACTAAAGATGGTTCAATCCTCTAAATACACATTTAATAGAACATGTGTATGCATATATCCATCTCTGTGTGGTGGTTGACTTTAAAAGTACAAGTAAGGTTTGTTTATGTGTTCAATGTTACTGCAAGGGTGTGTGTTTGTGTGTGTGTGAGTCTGTCTGTGTCCCAGTGAGTATAATGGTCCCTGGAGGCAGGCCAGCGTCCATCAGCAGACAGCGGGCATTAGTGCTCTGCCCGAGTATCGATGGACCACCGGTGCTTGACAGCAGGCCCCTCCCCATGCTCACAGGACAGGGTAGGTATATGTATGACTGTGTGTGTGTGTGTGTGTGTGTGTGTGTGTGTGTGTGTGTGTGTGTGTGTGTGTGTGTGTGTGTGTGCCTGTGCATGTGTGTTAGACACAGAGAGTGTTTCTGATATGTTTTTACACACAAAAGTAGAGAGAGATATGTCTGTGTGTTCGAGAGACAGAGATGTTTGTGAATGACCCCTGACCCCAGGCTACGTGTCACAGCTCCGTGTGTGTGTGTGTCTGTGTGTCTGTATGTCTGTGTGTGGATGAGGGGCCGTCCGGCTGTCATCGATCTCACACACACCAGGCCAGCACTTAACACTTGGACTGTAGCGACTAATACACTCACACCCTCTATTACTGCCCCACTGGAGGCACAGCTTGTATGTGTGTGTGTGTGTGTGTGTGTGTGTGTGTGTGTGTGTGTGTGTGTGTGTGTGTGTGTGTGTGTGTGTGTGTGTGTGTGTGTGTGTGTGTGTGTGTGTGTGTGTGTGTGTGTGTGTGTATGGCCTACTGCCAAACTCATGCTGCTGCTGTTCAATGGCAGGACAATGGATTACACATATAACAGTGTAATGATATATCTCTATTAGACGCTCTCTTCTTTTCTGTCTCCTATCTCTCCTCTCCTCTGGAAGCCCATCCATGCTTTACTTTGCTGGCCATACATGAAGTACAGGATCATCATTTCTGTGTTAATTTATACTTTAAATAAATACAGAAAATATCTAAAAGTCGCTAACTTTAAATCTATAACTCCTTAACTGTGTTTCCATGTTATATAGATTTACTCCCCTCCCTGAGAGTGAACACTTTGGAGAGCAGTGGACAGATTCTGTCCATGGAAGCAGATTCACCGGTTTCACTATCAAACTCGTCTGTGTCACCGGGGTTAAGGGACCTTTCACTGAACAGCCTACTGAAGTGAACAGGGTTTATATGCAGCACAAAGAGCTGACTGTCTGTGTTAATGTTGTCCCTCTGTGTGCATGCATGGATGGAAACCGTCCACTAAGCATGCTGACAAGAAACACACAAACACACATGCCTATTTGTGTGGGTTGCAAACTACTCCAGCACACAAGGGACAAGTAAGTAATGCAAAGTCCAGGGGCAGTAACCCACCTGTCACACACACACACACACACACACACACACACACACACACACACACACACACACACACACACACACACACACACACACACACACACACACACACACACACACACACACACACACACACACACACACACACACACACACACACACACACACACACACACACACACACACACACACACACACACACACACACACACACACACACACACACACACACACACACACACACTGTCCTGCATTAACCTGTACTTCATTCTTCCCAGTAATAGCTTGTCAAAGCAGCCAGCTAACTGAAGCTAAATAATGCCTCATACACAATTGGGCATTATCCGCTAGGCTAGCTAGCCTCTCGCCATAGTCGCCCAGAGGCTAATGTCCAAATGAGATGGTTCATTTCAGCTCTCTCTGTCTCCCCCTCTCTCATCCACTCTCACTTTCCTATGTTTATCTTCATGACCTTGTCCTTTTCCCCCCCATGGAGGTAAAGGACAGGAGGCAGGAGTGGTAGAGAGAAGAGGCAGGCTGAGGAGAGAGGAGATAAGGGGTGATGGCCATGGCTGCCGGGGGTTTTGTGTGTGTTTGAGAGGGGCATTAAAGGATAGAGAGAAAGAGAGAGACGCATACAAGGAGAGACAGGAAGCTTGAGGCCATAGACCAAGAAGCCTCTTAAGTGATCTGATTGCCTTGCTGGGGAACTACAGTGACCATGCTCAGAGAGGTTACTAATAATACCTCTCCATTTAGCCTGACCCTGTAAACACATGCATGCACCTAAATACACAAAGACACACAAACAAACACACACACACACACACACACACACACACACACACACACAGGCAAAGAGAAAGGCAAACTCGTACACTTATGCCGACAAAAGAGATCGCTCTCTTGTCTAATAAAGCCAAACAATGAAAGCTAAACACAGAAGCACACAAAGAAACAGAGAAAAGTCTTAAGAGAAACAGAGAGACGGACAGTGTCCTTTAGCAGACGAGCAAAAGTGAATGACACTTATTTTCAATTGATCAGCAAAGAACTGTGGTGTGTGTGTGTGTGTGTGTGTGTGTGTGTGTGTGTGTGTGTGTGTGTGTGTGTGTGTGTGTGTGTGTGTGTGTGTGTGTGTGTGTGTGTGTGTGTGTGTTTGCAAGATGAGAATGGGCCTAAATGACGTTCATTGATTAGCATTAGGGCTATGGCCCACTTAGGGCACGCCATGTGTTTGCACTCACACAGAGGTACCGACACACACATAAACACACACAACACACCAAATCATCCTAAGTGGACTGAGACTCTGGAGAACTGGACAGACAGAGAGCAAAAAGAGGAAGTCAAAGGAGAAAACAAATAGGTACAGACAAGAGGCAGGGAACAGAGAGGGGAACGATAGCAAAGATTCAACAGGAAGTGGATGAAGCTGACTCCTTATTAATTGAATGATTTTATTACTTCTATATTTGTTATTTCACTTTGGCTTTGGTGTCGTGAGATATGAGACTAGATATCAACTTAAATGTGGATAGTTAATAATGCATTAGTGTTGTTTAAAGTAATGCAACTATTCAATGCTCATATTGACATTGCTTGTAATAATTTATACAAACTCTCAGTGAGCCATTCATTGAAAGCTCAAATAGTCATCACTGGAACATCTTTGCAACTTCAATATCGAGGTAGTTGAGCAAGAAAATTGTGATATTTGATTTAATCAGTCTTGCCCAGTCCTTCTAAAACACATTTTATTTTTCAAACCTACGGACTTACAAGTTTTACATACAGAGACACATTTTAGGGGGGGAAAAATCAACCTAAAAGAGCTTTCCTAAGAAGTCAGGCCTCTATTAGCTCGTTGATTATCCAGAACTCTCCTGAAGGATTTAACACCATGCGTTCAAAAGCGATTCCCTTATTTTTGTTTTGATGATGCTCCAAAAATGCTTATATATGCTAAACTGGGATGGGGTCGTCTTGTGGAAACGGTCACAGTACAACATCAATGTCCCCTCAGGTCCTTCATCTGCAATTTCACTTGTATACCTCTTGTAAAATCATTCTGACTACTAGTAGGCCTAAAAAACATGATGAAAAAAGTGAGTCGTATATTTAAAATACAGTATTTTTTGTACAGTGTCTGTGAGTTGAATATGCCTCTTCAAAAATGTCATTCCAGGTGCTATGGAATGACAACACAGATGTCAAACAATAAAATACAAATAGCCAGGCGCAGAGACGCACACGCACACACACACGCACACACACACAAACTCACAACACAAGCACACGCAAGCCAGCAGTGGAGTCATACAAAGACTTAGAGCACCCCCAACTGGGGGACAACACCGGCAAAAAGCGACAGAGGGAAGCACTCCACAGATGAACAAACACAAGTTGTGCCTTCACATAAATGGGGAGGAGGGGATGCTGCACATACAGTGGCATATATCTGTTATAAGGCATATTCATTTGTTCTTTCTCTCTCTATTAGTTCCCTCCCGCTCTCTGTACTCAGACACTTCACACCCCTTATGTGTGTGTTATGTACCTTATAGTGTTTGTGTAGTGTAGTTATAGCTGAGCAAATGTTTTCCCACACACAGTCCAAACAAAGGCCAGGTGACCCTCACATTCACACACTCACACACACACACACACACGCATCCAGATCCGCACACACCATGAAAGAGGTGCAATTAGAGCATCCCACTCCAATTAACCAGCTCTCTAAACAAATCCACATTAGGCCCTCCATTGTGGCTACGCTCGCAAACAGCCACTTGGGAAAGCAGCATAAAAGCTCCAACTGTATTTCTCCTCCAGGACACATGTGCATGTGTGTGTATTGGTGTTTGTGTGTGTGTGTGTGTGTGTGTGTGTGTGTGTGTGTGTGTGTGTGTGTGTGTGTGTGTGTGTGTGTGTGTGTGTGTGTGTGTGTGTGTGTGCAGACGGGTAGTTCACTGGCACAGAAACCGGGCTGTTGTGATTATGGTGGTGATGGGAAGATTGTGCAATCACTGGTGGGTGGAGAGAGTGAGAGGAAGGTAGAGAGGGAGGGAAGCTATGAAACAGGAGGGGAGATGTTACCAGCGGCACAGGAAGAGAATATTAGAACCTGTAGCACCGTCATAGAAAGCTACAACTCCGCTCAGAAGTAACAGGTCTTTTAAACAATCAGACATGGATAGTTTACTTTACTCAGAAGCTTCTTGTATATTTTAGCAGTAGAAGAAAGTTTTTTTTCAATGTTTCATCTTTATTAATAATAAGGATGGGCTCAGTCGATATCTACAATCGTTTGCTTTGTCCTAAATAAAGTCCACAACCCAGAGATAGTTACAATATATCAAAACAAACCTTAAAAACCTTTCATTTAATTACCTAGAAACAGAAAATCTTAATCTTTTGCTTGTAATTTGTTTTAACAATAATCAGCAGCAAAAAAAAAGTAAAATTAAAAAATAGAAATGTCATGTGTTGAGTAGAAACACCAAAATGCACCAAGACTTCACACTTTGGATTTTCATATAATCTTTTTCACACCAATAAGATGAACCTCTGCACTCCCTTCCCACATTAACATCACTAAAAACCCTATGTTCAGGTTTATTTTAAAGACAGTTCAGGTAAGGATAATGCAAATGAGTGTTATGATTATTTTAGACAGTAGAAGGTATTAGACTTTAAAACCAAAAGTAGTGTTTTATATGAGGTAGTGAAGAAAGAAAAGGAGGGAGGGAGGAATAAGGTGTAGGGCACTGAAAAAGTATTTCTCCATCTGTGATCCCCCACACACACACACACACACACACACCCACACCCACACCCACACACACACACACACACACACACACACACACACACACACACACACACACACACACACACACACACACACACACACACACACACACACACACACACACACAGATGATGAAAGGCCCAGTGGGGCAGCACGGAGAGTTAGGAGGGGATCCGTCTTGCAACCTGGTTGCACACCAATCTTCCTGTAATCCCTTCTGTCCCTACTGAGACACACCCACGCACACATGTGCACTTACATGTTAAGTGCACACACAGATATCACACACAGATGTCACACACAGGTTTGTTGGGTATGTGTAAATATCAGCATCAAAAACCAACATCAGAACCTGGAGGTATATCAGGCCAGTTCCCCTAAATCTTTAACGATAAGGAGCTGAAGAGAGTAAAACAACGTTTGAAACGGTGTCATCGTGTCTTCGTGTGTACTTCCTGCTCTTCCTAAAATCCAACACATTTATAATAGTGATCTTTTTTCAAATCCCAAAATGTACTTAACATGTTTCTCTCTCAAATCTTTGTGAAGGCAAGCTCTTGTTCTCACCACTGTGCACATTTGTACTAATGTTTCAGTGGAAAAGACATACATTATCAACCAATCAATAAAAAAAAGATCAATACATTTAATTTGGTGTGAGCACATGTTAGGGAAAGGCATATGATCCATACTGTGAGGACTGAGCTGTCACAAAAAATAAGTTAATTAGTAAACCGACTTTGTGACAAACTATGTCTTGCAAGACACTGACCTCAATGTTTTTTATATTTCTTACTCAGCCCCTTATGTGATTAATTACAAACACTTATGACCAGGCATTTCCACGTCCACAGAGAGAGAGAGAGTATTTCAGCCTCAGTTGGCAAACACAAATGTCCATGGCGCCATGGCGTGCTGTGGAAAGATAGGTGGACAGCATAAAAGTAAAAGAGGTGTGTGTGGAGTGGGTGAATGTAAGCCATTTAACTATAAGGAAACTAAAATGTTTAACTTGCAGTGTTTCATATCATAACTAATACAAAATAAATGTTCTCTTCCATATCTCATATCAAAACACAAACAAGAGCCCCTTTAATCTGTTCCCCCTCATATTTCCAGATGATGGAGAAAAGACACAGCACAACATGGCAGCTTGCAGTTACATAGCCCCAAAAGCCCCGGAGAGATGCTACTGCTAGTTAGCGATTAGGGCACTCTCTCAGGGGGCCACTTGAAAATCAGTTAACTTTCCCCTCAGAGGCCAGCGCTAGCTCCCATTAGCATTTAGCACAGCCATTAGTGTCAACACTTACTTTAGCGTTAGCAGCCGACTGACAGTTGAAGGCCCCAGTGGGGCTATTTAGGGGGTCTCCAGACAGAAAGAGACTGACAGGGTGAACAAGTACTGAAGCAGTTTGAGCAATAAAGCTGTATGGTGAGACACGTTCAAGTTAATGGCTCTTTAGCTAAATAAAAAACACATTAGCTGTGTCAAGGAAGACGTGTTGACAGGTTGAAAGCTGCTCGACGTCTCTGTTGGGGCTTTTGGGGGAATCATCATTGATTAATACACATATTTATCATACCAAAATGCATCTAGCATGTTCATCTCACATTAAACAGAGGATAAAGTCCTGCAGTAAGAGCTCAGAGGTTGGTTTCTAGCTATGATAACCAAAAGATTGGCAACAGAGCTCTTAAAGTATTTCATAGGGTCCCTTAAAAAGGCTATGGTCATTCAAATCGTGAAAAAAGAGCCTTTGTGTTTGGAAAAATGCTTCACACGAAAACAGTTCGCTTCTAAACAAGTTATATTTTTGTTGAGGATATTTCATTAACTGCAGAACTATTCTTTAAAACTCTAAATCTGGTGAAAATGGGGAAACCAATCCAAATACTGAAACCCACATACATATTAACCACACACACATTAAGTGTCTGGAGTGGAGCCAAAGCCTATTCCCATATGACCATGTAGCCATTTACTACAGCCGTTTCATTCCCCGACCAACACACTAATCACATTAATCATCTATTTGTTTTAAAACATCATCAGGGACATTACCACACACACTTACATCGCATAAACAAGCACACACACACTTGTGCACTTTCATGTGTGCACTTCTGCCTTTGGAAGTACACATGGTGCACTTCATGGGTACAAGAGGGAGGAGAGCCAAATTAACTACAATGCACTAATCACTTAGCTCTCTAATGCAAGCACACTCACAGCACTTGTGTGTGCGCATACATTCATGGTACACACAATTATGCATTTATACACACTGAGAAACAGTGAGTATAAAAAGGAAAAAGGCTCAGCTAGATCCCCTGATACATATTGCACTGTACTGCGCAAATGCTTCAACTAGCTTAGATTTGTTACCTTAGGCTCTATAAATGTGTGCTAATGTCATGTATAAGTGGGAATGCATTATTAGGACGGCAGGTGGGATGTAAAAGGCTTATATAGAAAAGTCTAGGGTCTCCCGGAAGTCTGCAATTATGTATAAATATTTTAGGTATATATCTAAAAGGTTTGCTTTCAACTCAAAGTCATTTAAAAGAATGATTTATTTTTTAAATAGAAAACAGTATTGCTAGCTATGATTAGAGTGGTCATAGCAACATGTAAAATACTCAAGCACTTTCCTTCTAACTTAAGAAGTTTGAATGAATAAAAGCCTTAGAGCTAACAGGAGGAAGTATATTGTACTGTGGTGATACGGCCTTCTGGTTGATGGCACATTCTCCAACTGTTAATCACAACTCAATGATATTATATACTCCCTCTCTTTCTTTGTGTGTGTTACACGGTTGGAGGGGCCAGTGTATGCCGAGCTTAGGCACCATAGGGGACATTGCCAGGAGGGGCACATAGGGGTTGGGTGACTTAAATGGAGAAAAATCCAATAATTGTATCCGTCCAGAGGGAGGGTGAGCTTTTAGGGAGTGGAGAAACCTGTTATTACTCTTTCTCTTTTCTTTCTCCCTTTCATTCCATCCTCCTAATTCTAGGGTGAGGGGGTAACCTAAGAAAGGGAGGGAGCAAGGTGGAGAGACATGAGGGGTTACTGGCTGAGCTCGCTGTTAAAGTATGTCCTTGTAATTAGCTGAGTATTAGCAGCAGTGACAATGCAAAAGCACTGAGCAGAGAAGCAACCTTTAACGCTCTACTCATTTCCTGAACTTAATCCCCACCGCTTACTGGTAATAGTGCACATGCATCTGGACACACACACACACACACACACACACACACACACACACACACACACACACACACACACACACACACACACACACACACACACACACACACACACACACACACACACACACACACACACACACACACACACACACACAGTCATGCACATTTCACATAATCAACTCCTGGCTATAATAGGAAAGGACTCCCTGAGCAAAGTTACACCCAACGGCTCACCTTCAATCCCTATTGTGCTCACAGCCACAATGGTGGTTTACTGCAGCGTGCACTTGTGTTAGTGTGCCTGCACATGAACATCTATGTCAGCATCTCCACATTATCTTCAAGTTGTGTTCAGATAAAGTGTGACGACTGTTTACTTCTCAAGTGTCGAGAAGCTTCCAACACCCAACAGTACTGCAGGCAAGTCCCTGTTTCTTGTTTCTTCCAGTGAGCAGATGGAGGAGACAAGGCTACAGAAGCGAAAATCAATTACTTTCAATTAAGTCAACCGGCAACTCTTTCAATGTGCCCTCAAGCCACTCAAGTCTTGCTTACACTACCTCCAACCCCCACTCCTGCACCACAAAGTGACACACACTACAGGCACATGTGCATACACACTTGAAGAGCCAGATCCACTTACTGTGTGACTGTCTTTTTGTGTTTAGTGGTTAAATTATTGACTTAGAAAACAATTACTGTGGCAACGGCTAAAAATGCTCTTAAACAACAGTCATGAAGCAATTCAGACTGTCATTTTTATCCAATTCTTAAGAACAAACAAAAGAGGCAAACATCGTAATTGTGCGACTCATTTGGCTTCTTTGAAATGTGTTAACCAAACAATAATTGTATTTAAAAACCAGACAATTTATCAAAATGCAAGCTGTTAGAGAAGGTTGAGGAATCATTAACATTGTGGTTGGGTTAGCCACATTTATTGACTATGTCGTTAACATTTAGCCTGTCTTGTAAAAATTGTTGCAGCTGATCAGAATGAAAAATCTACTCATCATACCAAAGCATGTCAAACAACAGTGGTAGTATAAAACCAATGGATATATTTGGTTGTCCTCTTGTAACTCCTGTATGTCATTAAGCTTACTGTCAGCAATTCAAGCTATTTGTTCAATCCCTCCTGAATGTCTTCTGGGACATGTGTTGCACTACAAGTAAAAACACAAGAGCCCATACGGGGTTATTATGGCATTGCAGTAGATCCTTTTCAAGTTTTGTATTCCAATACATTTTTCATTTTAAATTGGTATGGACAATGCCAACAGTATTACATTACCTGTTAGACGCTTTTATCCAGAGCGACTTACATACACTCATTACTGTGGACAATCCCCACAGGACACAATGCTAAAAACGCTAGCTGCGCTAACTCCACTGCGCCACAGTCTCCTTATATACAGTATATATAATATAATATGATGCATATTGAAAAATAAATGTCTTCTATCTGACAGTATTACAAGTAATAATACAAATTTACCTCATGAAGGGTCCTGGACTGACTCCTAATGAAAACACACACACTCACTCTCAAATCTTGTCAAGTATTATTAGCTATTGTCAGATGTACAATAACACAGTTAGACTATAAAAAAATATATAACAAATTAATGGAAAAGGAACAATCATCAACAGCCCTGAGCAGTAAGGCGGAACGAAAATATGGTCATGGACTCATTTTATTAGATTGTGAGGAAGTTCCTGTTTTTGTTTCATATTGATTTCTGTTGCATTAGCACTGAATGAAAAACGTCAGAGACACCTGAGCTCAGATCACAGCACACCAGTAGAGAACAATTTCTATAGAGAGCACGTTATAAACAGCGCAGAGGGGGACCGCAAACCTTGTCATTGACACAACAGTCAGAGTGAGTTAGTGTGTGTGTGTGTGTGTGTGTGTGTGTGTGTGTGTGTGTGTGTGTGTGTGTGTACAGTACATGTGTGTATGGGCCTGCCAGCTCCGAGTCTAGCTCTATTGTCTAACAAGGTCTAATTAGCACTATGGCACAATGAATTAGAATAATTATGCAAACAGGGCTCCGCTAAAGGCTTGGCACAAGGGGAGACTACGGGGGGCACCTATTACAACACACACACACACACACACACACACACACACATGCTTAGAAGTGCATGCACACACTCACACACAGATACTAAAAACACTGAGACTCTGGTACAACACATTAAACACGCATACATGAATGTGACAGATGGATACAGGAAACACACACACACACACACCTGTCTAAGACCGCAACAGGAAGTGGCAAGTCGGTTATGTATAATGATCATTGGCTTATTTTGTAATTAAACATGTTACTTATACTAGCATTTATTCCTTTACCACGTAGGCTCATCAATATAAATATTACATCATTAGCTTATACGAGACTTCTCAAACATTTTGGATATTTGAGATTATTATTCTAGTTCCAAAGGTTCGCATAACAGTAAATTGAAGGCATTTTCTGAACTGAACAGACTATTTGTTCTTGTCTTTACCCACTTAGCCCTTATATCCACATCACTAATGATTATTGATTTTTTTGAAGTGTGAATATTTTGTAAAAGCACCCATATTCAACTAAATTATCAAGCTATTTAATCAGAATTATTGTTATATATGATTTTTTCCATGCCACCCAGCCCTATTTCAATGTCATAAACATCCTGCCGTTACAAACAGTCCCATACCAGACTAAACACCGGATGTGCACACAGAAATGACCAGCTAGAAACTTCCCCTCCCCTGGCAACACTCAAACATTCAGGGCTTAGCATTTACCAGTGGGGGTGATAGGTGAAGTCTGTGCGAGATAATAGGGATGACTGAGAGGCTGAAAGGAGAAGCCATTCAGACAATGACAGCTGTAAAGAAGATGGCTTTATCAGGCTTCATTAGGATGCTTGGCTCTTGATTACACAAACACAAAGACACACAAACACTAATACAGAAAAAGGGGAAAGCATTTGTCTCAATGGGTCTGAGCATAGCTGCAGTGGAACATACTAAACACTAAGTAAAGTAAGTTGTTAGCGTGTGTGTGTGTGTGTGTGTGTGTGTGTGTGTGTGTGTGTGTGTGTGTGTGTGTGTGTGTGTGTGTGTGTGTGTGTGTGTGTGTGTGTGTGTGTGTCACTGTGACCTGTCTGCAAAATGAACCCAGCAAGTAACCCCACAGCCCAACAAGCCCCCTTACCAAAAGCCCTGCAATGTCAACAAGCTCTTCCTAAACCCTCTCAAACACACACACATGCACACACCTCCTCTGATGCATTCTTAGTCCCCCAACCCCAAGGGCCTGTATTGTGTCCTTAAATCCTGATCCCTAGCAGGAAACAAGCACCCCTAAAACCCCAAACAACAGCCGCACAAAGCTCTCTTACAATTACAAGCCCCCGCCGTCAGCTAAAGGAAGGTCGGAAGTTCAGGGTTCAAATAGTTCAAAGTGATCAAGAACAGTCTGAAATAGGGCCAATTATTCATTGGTGACAAATAACAACTTACAAATGTAACTGCACTGATTTTTGAATCACCACCAGAGGGGGGGCTTTGTACTTTGAGTGTGAAACGAAACAAAGCCAACTGTCTGATAATACTTATGCCTGCTGTAAATTACCAGGTACAACACTTGAACTTAAACTAACTTTACAAGTAAACAGAGAGATTGTATTGTATGTAGAAGGGGACTGAGCATCGTCAGACCTGAGGCGAATAAATGGGGGTTCCCCAAAACAAAAACCTGATAAACAGAGAATACCAACGTGAACTTCAGTAGCAGCATGATGGGCAATTTAAACAAAAAAGACTTGATTGAAAAGAGCAACAATAATAATAATAATGTCGTACAGATTAAGTCCAAAAATATTATTTATATGCTTCAATTACTCATTTATTAAAATAATTCAACGTTTGAGCGACTGGCAGGGCAGGTTTCTTAATATAAAAGAAGATTTCATAACTACTTACATACCTACAAATCAAATTCCAATAACGATTTTATTTAGTTACATTTTTCCTACATATACTGCTGATTTTAATTATGTTCTCCCACTGTAGGTATGACATACAATTTCACCATAGTTGAAATTGATAATGCTCTGATTTATAAATCCCCTTGGCATTTCTGAGAAAAGGAATTACAGTCTTCATTAAGTTTATAAATATTACTGTTTTACTTTTAGTTCTGTTTGCCCAATTAAATATATCTGTTCAAAAGAAATAAATGCACAATAGGTTTGGGCAGAAGTGCTGTAAAATCATAAATATTTCAAAGTCTTTTCAGTGATATGATGTCATCTCTAACATATGCTCTCCATTTCCTAAAACATCTTCATTGAGACTCATTGCCCGCTCCTCTGGTCTTGAAATGAAACCATTGACTCCAGCTTATCGTCACCTTTACAAAACAACATATTGTTCACATATATGCACAGTGGTGGGACAAACACAATAGCCGGCAGAGAGAGTCATGCTGAGAGGGGATAGCAATTTTAAGCTGAGTCCACACATTTTAGAGGCAGTGGGCTAATCCGGCAAGGCTTTTTAGCCTGCTATTCAGGAGGACAAGGACCCCTAGGATTTGGGCTTGTCCACACCTCAGGGGTAGGGGAGATTATCAAGATAACAGGAAAGGTGGAGAGGGTGTGATGGTGGGCAACGTGAGTATGTGTTCATTAGCAAGACTGTGTGGATGTTTTGCAAGCATGAGTGTGTGTCTCTATATCTTTGTGAGGAGTAAAGGTAAGTAGCTGTGTGTATATTTGTGTATTTAGAGGGGTTTTTCCCTGACTCCCATCCCCAAAAATATACCCCAGAGCTCTGACAGGGTCACCTCTGGGCCTTTCAAAGCCTCCTCTCAACCAATCCTAATTGATCTCACGCATTACTAGTCCCAAACATGGGATGGAGAACAGGAGGGAGATGGCTGGCTCATTGTTCGACGAACGAGGTCCTGTTGCTAGTGGCTCTCCACTCCTTACACACACACACACACATTTCCACACACGCCACCTCTGGCATGCCCACCCACCATCTCCCCTTCTACCCCTTTTCTCCTCTCCCCACCTTTATGCTCTCATCTCCGGCTGTGCTAATCCACCGGCCAAGTCAGGAACTCAGTTACCCATCTGGCCAAGCACGACTCCAGCTGGGAGGAGAGAGGGATGGAGGGGGTGGAAGGAAGAAAGAAGAGAAATGGTATGAGGGGTGGAATGAGAAAGAAGGATGAAGGGTTACACTGTAAGTCATGAGAGGGGAAGAGAAATGAGGGAAGAAAGAAGTCACTATTAGAGGACGAAGAGGAAGAAAGACAGGGAAGGAAAAATGCAAATCACAGACACAGTGAAGGTTGCTAAAGCGCCACAAGGCAAAACCATGATGACCTATGAGGCGCCCCTAGGGACATTATTCAGAAATACCGTTCACACACACATGTGAAACACTCTCACACACACAACTGAAACCAAAAGCTCTCATAAACACATATGAAATGGTCTTACACACACATGTGAAACACTCTCACACACACATATGAAACGCTCTCACACACATGTATGCAACGCTCTCACACACACATATGAAACGCTCTCACACACACATATGAAACGC
>NC_086370.1:19668789-19701289 GCF_036324505.1 Eleginops maclovinus
GGCCCAAAAAGGCCCCTTCCCACAATTGTGTAATTGAAACCAGAATGTGCAGGATTTGATAAATTGCTTGACCCTGCAGGAATGTTAAGGTCGTAAATTTTTAGTGCGTTTTGGCCGTGCTGAGGTGTGCAGAAGTGTATGTTGAGTGTGTGTGTGTGTGTGTGTGTGTGTGTGTGTGTGTGTGTGTGTGTGTGTGTGTGTGTGTGTGTGTGTGTGTGTGTGTGTGTGTGTGTGTGTGTGTGTGTGTGTGTGTGTGTGTGTGTGTGTGTGTGTGTGTGTGATTCTCAGAGAATGGGTATTTATGATTTCAAAACATAATGGTGGTCCAACAGTTGTGTCAAGGTGGCAGAAGAGGCTGAAGCGTGTCCAGCATGGAGACAGAAACTCACACATACCTACAAATGATACTGCACATTCATACACAATGACCAGATAGACTGTAAATTGTTGAGTTTTCTTCAAGAAAGTAAATGTATGCATGTTCAAGAGCTACGATAGTGGAGCTGAAAAGAGACCAACATGACATTGTTCAAATGTAGCAGCTACGATACGACATACAGTTTGAAATGTACTACCGCTTATGTGTCTTCAACTCTTGAGTATAGTGACACTTAATATTGTACAAATATACTACTCTAAACATGAAGACGTTATTTTCCAAATGTTGGCTTAGAAATATTGTGTTTTTATATGTTAAAAGTATGTGCTCCCATCTGTTCAGAGGATTAAAATGTTTATATCCCTCTCCAAAAGCATGTAGTAAAACGGTGCTGGAACTGCATCACATTTTTACATGAGTTCTAATCTGTTCTTCTTCCCTTAAAACATTTACTTGAAAGAGCTGCTTTTCTTTTTACAGTTCAAAAGGCGGACACAAGTCTGGACACAAGATACTCTGTGGGTTAAAGATTTGAATACAATACAATACAGCTCTTAAAGTGATTTCTCAAATGCATGTTGGACTGTAGCTTAATAACTAACTGGAACAATCATAATTATGACTTTGAAATGAGGCTACACAATAAGTTCAGGTCTCAAACATCAGTTTCGGGTTATCCTATCTTCATAACCTACATATCCCAGATCCTGAACCCCAGATGGACACCAGAAACAATGGATCACTGGTCCACTGGTCCACTGATCCACAAGTCATTATCTGCCGCTACAGGCTCCTCTTGCAGCCTCCAATCAGAGCAGCGACCTCGTCCAACCCAAACAAGATCATGAATAGGTTCTTAAACACTGGTGAGTGGTCATTTGAGACTCAATTGGCACCAAGATTAGACGAAACTCCAGATCAATTATGGTATCATCACTGAAAAAGTGGAGGATAGACTAGGAGGATGGATCTTTCATAAAACAAGCTAGGGCTAACTCTGATTAGCTCAACACATGGAGAAGTTCAGTTTCCCAAGGCGAAACCTCATGTGACACATAAAAAAAAAAGGAATACTAGAAAGTTCAGCGTTTGAAGGCAAAGCCTGGGAGAGGGTTGTTAAAGATGTGACATATTCTGGTTAGATTACATATAAATGCACATTGCAAGAAAGAAAAGGAGCAAATCCCAATTTCAAAAATACCTGAACGGAAAGTTAAATGGTATAAAATATGCGAAACGCAGACAAGTCATGGAAATGTATTTTGAAAAGCTCATACAGTTTATGTATATATGAACTAGCCTCCATGTGTATGTATGTCAACAGTGCTGAGGGCATGGAGAGCCCAGCCAGGACCAGAGGGCATGCAGAGGTCAACACAACGTAAACAGAGAGCGCCACACGATTTACGATGTTTGCTGGCTTCTAAGACGAGGGGTCTGCACATTCTCACAATCATAATTGCTTTTTGCAGCTTTTCAATCACCCAGCATCGGCGGACATTGTTTTTGTATTTTTTTTTCCACCTCTCATTTTTCCTGCCCTTGTCATCAGGGAGGCTGCTCTGTGTGTCGGTAGCTACCCTTGCGTAGCTGTGACTCGAGTCTAAACGTAAGCAAAAGTTTGAAAGCTCCAATATTCTTTCCTTTTTTTTCCTCCTCTCTTCATAATGAGGAGCAGACGCTGTTTCTCCCACTCCCTCCCTTTCTCTGGCTCTTGCGAAACCCCGACATTGGCCACTCTCGCCGACTGAAAAGGGGAAACCCAGTCACACATGTGGACATCTGGTTGGACATGGAGAGCATGCACCCCCACTGCACTTCAACCTCCCTTCGCCCCCTGTTGACAGTCGTTACCTGTGCCCCGGCAGGCCCTCGTTGCCCTGAGATAAAACGACCTTTATTCCGAGCCAGACGCATAAATATTTCTCTTTCTATTTTCCAAAATAGCTTTTAATTTTACAAGTTTTATGACCCTAATATTAAGTGCATATGTTTTACAAGACACCGTGTCCTCTGCCTCACCCCGCGCGCTCACAATTGAAGTTTTTTTCTTTAGTCTTCTAAAGAAAGAAGGGAAGGGACATAAAAAGGCCGAAATGGGAGGTTAAAAAGAATGCAGACACAATGAAAATGCGTAAAATGCTTTTGTATGATTAGTTTAAATGAAAAAGCCTGCTTTACGTAGAGTATGTATTAAGACAAATAGCATTGAATCAGTGTCCATATTGTTGTTGTCCCATGGATTTCGAAATGGCTTTAATTGAACTTCATATTCCTAAGAATTTCTGTGTCCCGCTCCAAGGAAACGCACGTTCCGTCTCGCTTACTGAATGCTAGTTTTACTTCAAGTTAGCATAAAAAATGTAGAGATGCTAATCATTTTACATAATGCTAACAGCTGAGAGACAGTCAAAAAATAATCTTACATTAAACCTGATCAGACTTCATGTCTTAACAAACACCCACATGGTAGTTGGAACCCTACTTCTTAACTTTTCCGTATAACCGGTTTTATTTTCCACATGTATCTGTGTTCGTAGCCTCTCCATGACCTCTTTCTCTCACTCCGTTCCCTCAACATCACTCACATGTGTTTCGGTCACCAGTTGCTGCAGAAGGCTCTGATTCATCTTTCATGAAACAAATTTCAAATTTCATCAGCATATGTGACCAAACCCCGGCGCACTTCACTTGAAACGAACGCCATCTGAGAAAACAGTAATAATAATAATAATAAATAGGAGGATCAAAATACACTAAACCAAAAGCGTATTTATCGTTGGTGTATAATAAAGTTTAATGTCTGAGTGCAAAGATCATGATATCACTGTAAACCCGAAAGGACATGGCCAAAGAGGAATGGATAACAGATCTTAAGTTGAGGATTCAAGCCAATGGGGTCCTGAGGTTTAAAGAATACTCCAAATATGATTTAATTAGTGGATGCTTTTTTAATTTTACACAGTTTTCATAGAGACAGAGCTTTTTCATTTGCTATATGGTGCATTGTATGACTTTCCTCAGAAAAAACAACAATCTTACACAGTTTTTGATTCAGCATGAATCTGATTTCTGATTTGATTGTAAGTACTCAAAAGAAGACCAAAACTTTAATAGTTCATTTAGCTCTGACGTACAAATATTGTGGAATATAGAGACATATGAGAGATGTTGTTACTCTGCTCCTGTCCATGAGCATCTCTGCAAGACATCCCAGAAAGTGCAAAACAGACATCAGAACAGTCCCAGCATCGCCTCAGATGAGATACGATAAATCCCCCGGTGTATATCTCAAACACGCTCGCATTGCGCTGTCCGCTGTGCTCAGATTTAGCTCCAGTGGTGACATAAGTTACGGCACTCTGTCTGAAACCACCTTGTGAGGATTTATGACTCTGGCACTGGCACACACACTCTGAATGGGGGAATATTTGGGGAGAGGTTTAGGGGAGGTATAGGGTGTGTGGGTGCAAGAAAATTGATCCGTTTTGCTTTGGGTTGAGACAGGAGCATTCGGACGAAGGACAGAGGCAGGATTGTGGGGAATACAAATACGGTGTTGTTCCAAAAGGACTATAAATAACTGGATGTCTGTGATTGACTCAACGATAACATTGCATTGATTTTCTTTCTTTTAGACATATTTTGTAAGAACTGTTTTCCAAAACAGGCACTGACATTTGTTTGACAAATGGGAAACGTTTAAGGGGAGAGCAATGGAAAAGTCATTGGTTTTGTATCATCACTAGATGGTGGGGACAGAGAAGGATGAAGGAAAGAAGCATCAATCAGAAACATGTTCCTCATCCTTCAATAGCATTTGTCCCTGTCTCTAGTTTCAACTGATACAAAACAATCGTGATTCGGCCAAATGGTTCCTGTCAGTTTCTACATCTGCTGTTCCAACCACCAGATGGTTGCTCTGGAAAACAGGAAGTGAGGCATTTTCGATTTCTGCAATAACAAATTATTTGGGATAGACAACAGGACAATGTTCTCAGTTTGAGCAGGATACACGGCAAAGAGCAGTATACCTACCTAGTATTCACCAACAGGTGATCCAAACAAGATGAACCATTGGCACCACATGAAGTTTCCAGGAACTCTGGATGTTTTCATGTATCTGAGAAAAGCAACCAGGGTCTCAATTTTGGTTATTTGACTGTAGCTGCTTGTCCTGAAAAGTCCTTGCTCCAAACTTTGTGGTCTAGGAACTAATAGGGTGGAGTATGCATTGCCAAAGTGTGTTGATTTGTCACATGAAGGACCTGAGCCTACAACATATGCCCTGCAACATTCATTTATGCAAACAAGCACTTGTTGTGAGTAACTTTTGTAACAGGGTACTTACAAAAAATTGTCCCTCGTTCCTAGATTTCTTTAATATCAGATGAACCCATCATCAATTCCACTTCTCCGCGGGCTTAACTGTGTAAAAAGACGTGACCTACAGCATCCAGATGTTTTCTAAAACTGCCCTGAGTGCCCTCTCATTATCTCGAGTGGTGAGAATCTGACTCAACAGCTGGAGGAAATGATGAGAGCTGATTCTGACCAAAACAAGGTTTAAGGCTAAGTATTTACAACATGACGTGCAGATTACTTACAGCTTGTATTTGTTTTATTCTCTGTGAAAGGTTTTGTCATTAATGAACTTTCATAAAACTGGGAGGGGTGCAGAAACTATCCGTGACCTCTTATCACCATGGATCTCACCACAATATAAAGACAACAATCTAGATTATCACGAGGCAAATCAGCAGGCAATTAGAGGGGAAACACACTCTCATTTACACAAACGGTGTGTGAGATGTTACCAGAGGCGGATGCCGACTCATGGAAAGATGCCCAGTACCACCACAGTCTTCCTCTTACCCCTCAGCACTGAGGCAGAGGAAAGAGTGTCTTTTCAGGTCTTCTATCCATATCTATACAGGGGAATAAAACAGAAGTAGAAGTCATTTTTCCCCCAGGCACAGAGAGAGGCATTAGAGTTTAGTGAACTCCCCTCCCTACAGGGACAAATTGGTGTCGAGTCTCTGAATCCAGGAGGATTAAGTCTGTGTTTTCTTTGCTTGGCGCTACAGACAGAACAGCTTGAGTCTCCACACATCCTTAAACTCACAAAGACACTTGTGTTAAAGCCGGACAGGGAGGAGATGCTAATCTGTTCACCTCATCTGTGTAAATACGCAAGTCTTCACAGAGTTCTTGGACATTTAAAATCAACTAAAGCCATTTGATACTGTCAACAAACTGTTGTTACATTCTATGCAAGGCAAGTTTATTTATATAGCACCTTTCAACACAAGGCAATTCAAAGTGCTTTACAAAAAGTTGTGCAACAGAAACAAAGATAATAAAATAAACACAACAGGTATAAAATGCAGTGTTAGATAAGAACAGTTCAATTAAAAGCAGCGGCAAAATGAAACGTTTTCAGCCTGGATTTAAAAGTAGTAAGAGTAGCAGCGGACCTGCAGGGTTCTGAGAGTTTGTTCCAGATATTTGGAGCAGAATAACTGCTGCTTCTCCTTGTTTAGTTCTAACTCTGGGGACAGAAAGCAGACCCGTCCCAGAAGACCTGAGAGTTCTGGATGGTTCATAATGTGGCAGGAGATCAGAAATGTAATTTGGGCCTAAACCATTCAATGCTTTATAAACCAGCAGCAGAACTTTGAAATCAATTCTTTGATATCACAACAGTCCAAGAGGAAAAATATTGAACCACTATAGTCGT
Organism: Eleginops maclovinus; assembly: GCF_036324505.1. Taxonomy (NCBI): domain Eukaryota; kingdom Metazoa; phylum Chordata; class Actinopteri; order Perciformes; family Eleginopidae; genus Eleginops; species Eleginops maclovinus. The sequence goes on from NC_086370.1 coordinate 19,674,909, forward strand.
GGTTATACATTAGCTGGTAATTCTTCCAACCTTTGCTCAGAACAATCTTAGATCTTCAGGCTTTTCCCTTTCCTGGAGTGTGTTATATAGATTTTAGTGCATGTCAATGGTCTGCAAAGGCTAAAATCCCTATCTGCCTCCATTGGATTCCTTTGTTTACGCCTGTCGGTTCTATTGACTAGCGCTCCAACACATTGTACATAATAAGTTAAGGGGTGGGGAATTTCTTAGTGGTTGACCAGTCACAACAGGGCAGGCCAGCTATAACCAATCAGGGCAGACTGGACTTTGGTTTCAGACAGAGGGTGAGAAAAGGTGCTTGGACACTCGAAAGGCTGATATTGAATTCTGGCTTTAAGTTGTGTCCAAACACGAAGTCACAGCAACCATTTTCCTCAGATGCTCAACGGACCATAAACCTCTTGTTGTGGACCGCACTCCTCCAGCCTGTGTGTTTTTAGAGAGCCTCCTTGTCCATAATGCCATATAACATAAACACATTGCGTTTGATTGGTAGACATAAACATTGACTGTGGCTGGAGCACGGTTTAACACCAGGCCACAACTCACCGCCGCTGTTAACGGGCTCGCTGCCATAACGAAGGGAAGCCAAGGTCGACCGCTGCCCCGCACACTCAGGGTCACGGAGGAAGAGGAGAGCGGAGAAGAATGCCGGGTTTAAAGATCAGAAAAAGATGGAGAAAAGAAACAGATAGAAAGAGATAGGGTAGAACACAAGAAAGCGTAGCGGTCTTTAAGATAACGTAAGGCTCGTTTGACCTGCTTATTCCTAATGTTAGCTTTGATGTTACCAGCAATGCACGTGTACTGTGTGTACATGCAGGGTTAAACAGTTTGACTACCAATGGGCTGATCAGGATCCAATCCTCCCAGTGTCTATATCCATCTAGTGCACCTCTGATTTTGCACATGACAGCTGATTTTAAGATCATGAATGGAACAATTTCTAATGTTTTCTCTTCAAAACTAATGGCTATTATTTACTTTAACCCACCTTTAATATCTCAGTATTCATCTCTGATAGGATAGGTGCTGCAGCTGTTATACACACAGTTACATGGGAAGCATTACATCATCTATCCTGGACGTTTATTTGTGATAAAAGGTTTGCCTTTCTGTGATAATGCAATCTTATGTAGGAAACATTTGTGATGTTGTTTGGATGGGAATCAAATACTTCTAGTGTGTGTTGCCCTGAATTTTCAGATGGTTGTTGATGTCAGTGTTTGGTGAGCTACTCCATGTCCTTGGCTGAGCTTTGGCATCTTTGGATCAGTGTGATTAAAAGATGTGTCCTGCAGTGTACCAGTTAGACAACGTAGATTAAGTTATTAAACTCTGCGGATTTATCGTCAGTCTTCATATATACGTGGAGGCTCCTGGTGATTGTACCCCATATTTAGTCACCTGCACTAAGTGATCTATGACACACCTACGAGCTTATTACTGAATCATGACTGTATGTGGCACCTTTTAATCAAAGTCCTCACTTTACTTGATTAACCACTTTGTGAAGGTGAGTTTTTAACCAGATGTGATGATCTGTCAGGATGTGTTAAGAATGTTTAATGCAGGTCCTGGTTTACTAAGTCTTGTGTGATTTCTGCAGCTTGATAAAACTCTGATTACCCCGGTGCCATCGGTACATGCTGTCTCCTTGGTGAACAAAGAAGATGATGCTGATGAAGCCTAGGGGTTTATCCAAGTGTAGGAACAATATCTCACTTTTTGCTGACCTGGGACTTGTTTAGCTGCAAAAGGTTTACGTCATTTTCTTCTTTTGCAACCTAAAATGTATGACAGATATGCATGACATTCATTACTGCTGATTTATTTTGGTTGGATTATAAGGAAACGTGTTTTAAAGTAGAAGTTTAATCTATAAAAACATGGAAGAAATGTATACATGCATTGGATATTTGTATTATAAAGTAAGTTATGGTGTGCATAACCACAGCATAGTGCTTGATATAGTAAAAGAAAGGGCATACTGTCAGCCTCATACCTCATTTAAGTCTGTAGTTATTGCATGAAATGGCCGTGCTTCTACAGTAATTGATATCTAATGCTATAAACAGGACACGTGCAGAGTTCATTACTTGTTGAAATGAAAGGTGTTATTACCACTCCTGCTATATTTAAGTCACTGAAGGATTCTCTGCTCAAAATAAGTATTATTTAACTGGGAAATGAGATCATTTTACAATAAAACTAAACCATAATGTACTTTAGGTTCCAGCAATCCATATTTGAGAGAGGGTGAAATGTAGTAGTTGAAGATGGTCCATATGTGCGTGTTCACACTCCTCCAACACTTTCACTTTCAGGTTGTCACTCATGTAACCTTCTCACACACATGCTTCTTATTTACCTTGAAATTGTATTTGGTTCATTGGGATCCATTTGGAGGTGGTGACCCAGCCTAGCTTAATAAACCCAGCTGTGTTTTAGTCAGATAGCACTGACAGACCTCGGCTTCATCCATCATGGAGCTTAACAATAGCGGTGTCTTCAGCTGCTTCTGCTCTGCTAAAAGCTTTTCATGGAAAACCTGCGGACCTGCGGGGTGTGTGTTGGAGTGTGTGTGTGTGTGTGTGTGTGTTTGCCTGCGGCTCTCTCACAGACCTCTTATCAGATGGATGTGTTTGATATCTCCCCTGCCAAGGATTTCCCACATATACATAAACAACGGCTGCAGCACCGGTTGCTCTTACAGAGGCCTGATGCTGAAACTCTTACATGTTTAGGAGTTGTGTTTCTTATGTGACCCACTTTCAATCTTTCCCACAACCTGCACTTGATGCAACCCCAGCTGATGAAAAATGGCCTATTCTATTCCATTTTTCTTCCTTGCTGACACCAGAGCTGGTTTATGTAAAAATAGACGGTCGAATGAGGGAGTGTGTGAGCAGCGAAGTGACGCCCACCTAGACGTCTTCATTGATGTCAAGCCCGCTAGCACTTTGGCCTGTCAGTGTCTCGTGGGTCTGCATCACACATTTGCATAACAAGCCGTCCTCCTGACACCAAACGCCTCGACAGATGTCAGCCTCGTGAGGGAAATTTGTCATGTCATTTCATCATTTTTTAAGCGCCTTCCTCTCTTTGTTCTGCCTCTTTCTGTCCACATTGTTATTCCGAGGTGAGTCACGTCCCATCAAGGCCTTGCTGGAGTCGTCAGTGTGTGAGGAGTCACTTGACAGTCATAAACATCATGTGAGGACATAATAAAAGGGGATCACTTTTCAGGGGGAACGTATAAAGTTTCACGCTAGGTTTTTATTGGAGTGAAAGAACTGTTTTATTTTGGTTTCAGCTAACAAGTCATTGGGGGTATTATAAGCTATATAGGACACATTATAAACTGTAATAACTATTTCAGTCTTACAGGCTGTACAAAGGTGTTGTCTGAAGCCTCTTCTTTCAGCAGGTAACTTCTGACACAAATGATTCAGAACCAATTTGGTACTTGTGATGAAATCAAGCTGTTTCAAAAACTTGAGAGAAACATGTGTCTTCATCTTGAGACAGATTGCAGCACTAGTGAGATTTGCATTTGAATTCAAAAAGGTTGCAAAATCTTTCCACTTTGTCAACATCTTTAGCTTGTTTCGAGGCCTTAATCACAGACATCATGACTCACAAGGAGAATATTTTGCAGTGATTTTGTGATAAAAGCACGTGTACTACATTGCAGTAAGTGGTCTAGTTGCTATAATACATATACACACTTTAGCAGATGGTGACTAGAGTTGTGGGGCTTGTTTTCTTGCTATTTTTTTAACATCTATATGATCTTTTCAGCAGTCATCCTTTACATCCTGACTCGAATGCCTCCAAACGTTGCTTTTAAGAACTGGATAAATCAGCCACAAGCGCCACTATCTCTACATTTCAGACAAGGCCCACAAGTGAAAATAAAAAAGTATGGCAGCCCAAAGACTCTCCTTCATATTTGGTTGGAGTAGTAAGTGGCTGTTGGTGCTCCCTGCTGTTTAACATCACAGGGGAAACATCTTTATCAAGGCGTATATTATTCCAAAACACAGCTTCCTGCATGGAAACGATCCCCCCCTTGTCCTCAATGCGCCTGCCTCTCTGATAGACTACATTGCTTCTTATAAACTGTCCATGGTCCATAAATTGTGCAGCGCCAGGCATAACACTGCACAGTGTCGGCCTGCAGGCACACGCACATCCAGATCCCCCCCTCCCACCCGCCGCCTCTTCTCTCTGCTCTGCTGACATTTGCTTAGTAAATTGTGCGATGAGATCCCTGGGTTTAGAAAAAGACATTGAGAAATTGTCTGGAAGATAAAGTTTTAAACTCTGCCAAGGCGTGCACTTATCATTCAACTCTGCAGACTCCACAATAATTCAGTTTCTGCTTGAAAAAATGCATATATTGTTGGTAAAGATGTTAATAGATGAGAAGAGTGTGTAAAAAAGTAGCCTGTTTTATTCAAAATGCATTATTAACAACCCAAATCCTTCAATGTATCAGGGGTGCAACCTAATATTTACTTCATTCTTTTAAATAAGCAGCATATACAATTATAAAGAAATGACCTTCACAGAAAACAACATGGCGTTAAATATATCAATATGAAGTTAGAAATATGCTGTTGCATTAATGTGACATGTGGCTGGTGAAGTTGAAATGCAACATGGCCACCGTCACGCCAATCTGTGAATCTGCTCATTCACATCCTGTCATACTATGGAATAAATTATGGTAAATTGAAACCCCCTACGTACGGGATTTAAATATTTTTAACGTTGGAAACTTCTTGTGATGGCTGAAAGAGAAACTTGGATCTGACCCCTGAGACACAGCGACACATAGATTGCATCAGTTGTCACCAGGATGGTTTTTATTGACATGATAGTTAAAAAACATTCTATAATGCATACATAGATTCTACATAAAGGCTTCAGGAAACATTGTGTATTTAAAAACAATTCATCTAGAGGAGGCACTTTATTCCTCTAGTACCACTAAAGTCCATTAGATTTATAACCAAAAGTCACTTTAAAAGAGGAAGACAATGCACACAGCAATAAACAACACATCTGATACGAAAACAAACAATTAACAAATGGCAGATCTGCAGCAATGAGGACTATTGACACAACTGGAGGATATGGGAGAGAGGAGTAAACCTTGATTAATCAAACAAACCGTATCGAACATATGTTGTGTAAGAGAGACTACGGACTAAAAAAAGCACTAGAAATAGGAACTCTCTTCCCGAAGTCCTAAAAAGCTTGAACGATGACTTTATTAGAGCAAGTTTAGAGAGTTTGAATTACAATTGATGGACAGAAAATAGTGTTTTGTTTCTGAATATAATGATTAGTCCGATTACTTTTTCCACCACCAATATTATTCAATTACACCTCAATGGATGAAAAGGTCTGAGCTGCTTGTATTGTAACAGTAGTCCCTGCTCTTCTGTCTCTCACACACACACACACACACACACACACACACACACACACACACACACACACACACACACACACACACACACACACACACACACACACACACACACACACACACACACATAAGGATTTGAGGCTGCATTTCTATCAGGCGTAGAGACAAAACAACAGCAGTGATGAAGACCCACATTGTCACAGTCGGAGGGTGGAAACCCACTGACAGGGTGAGAAAGGGAGGAGCTGACATTTTTCTTTCCCCATCACTGATGTGAAACTGATGAATATCTGAGATGGGTAACACATTCACAGCCTCGCTTCTATCAAGTACTACAGAAAGAGAGATTTGTCACAAACTTTCCTCCCTTTCCAGCTTTGTTTGGACTTAAATCCAGATTAAATATGATCTCAGGATATCTATATATGAGTTTTGCCAGCTCTGACTGAGGTGTTTCAGCTCTTACTCACTCCCTTTAAACTTATTATCCTATGATTTTGTACATAGAAATTTAGTACTCATCTATTATTGCCATTTTTGTGACAGACTTTTTACTGATAACATAAAATAATATGACTTTTTTTGCTATTTTAATGACATACTTTAACTTTTTATGACATTTTAATGAAATACCTTCCTATAACTTTTTATTTCCTTTTTATGAAATACCATTATATGTTTTTATGACATGTTCTTGACATTTTTAGTGACATGATATACAGTAGTATTTCCATTTTAATGACGAAACATACTAGGATTATTTTAAAGACATAATATCCAATGACTTTTTCTTAATAAGAAAATGCATCCAATAATACTTTAGCTTTTGTGTGAAATTTTTACAACATAATTGTTTTATCACATAAAGTACTGCGACTTTTAAAGTACATATAGATTGGGACTTTTAATGACACGCTATACTATGACTTATATAGCATTTCTATACTTATATGCACTTTCAACAGCTGCTTCAAACCCTAAATTGAACAACTCTTCTTCTAAAAAATAAAGCTTACTTTCTTTTTTACAGCTAAATAACCCTTGAAAACACCCTACTACCCCAAACACATTTTCAGATTGCAGCACAGATTGTGTGATGAATGGTGGAGTAGCCTCAACATATAAATAAACTAATGAAAGACGTGGCTCGGGGCCAATGCTTTATCAGTATTGTGCTGTGGCTGGAATTCAGCCCTCTGTCCTGTCTCGACTTGCTTCCTCTCTGTTTACTTTCGGAGGCTAGTCAGTCAGTCCTGCAGCCGCTCAAAGGAGAGAGAAGGCGGGACTCTGAGAATTAAAACTCACCCATGCATCTATGCACGAGCTAATTGACGAGGGTGGCTCTCCATCAAGATGTGAACGCGCAGGCGGATCTCGAGGCATGATTCATAATTTAAATCACATTGTGAAAGCTTAAAACATGCAGGAATTATTTTTAAAATGATATCAACATTAATATAATGGGATAATAATGATACCTATAATGACATACTCAACACTTGTGTTTTTTTTAATGTCAAGCGAGTGATAGAATCGTCACAAGTTAGGGTCAAATTAAGATATATAAGATCTTAATTTGTAGTATATATTTAAATTAAGTCACTGTTTCAGGCTTTCATGCATCAATGATCTTGATAAATGTTAAATTACGAGTTAAAGTATTGAAGAATGAATGGAATGATGATTGTAAAATATAAATGTTTACTTTAAGAAAACACTTGTTATGCAAAGTGTGGGGGAAAAAGATTCCTGACGTTATTATCAGATCCAAAAGCAGGTGGAGGGCTAGGGAAGGTAAGCGTGAGCGTGTGTAGGGGGGAGGGGGAGGTCGCTATTATTGGATCGGTCTCACCAGGTGAGCTTAGCCCCCCCCTTCCAGCTACTCTGGCCCTTCTGCCCTGCGCTGCCAAGGTGACCTTCCAGAGAGGGAGAGAGAGAGGCAGATATTCAGGAAGGTGCTGACAGGAACATCTCTGGTTATGAACCGGCCGCGGTTTGCTTTTCTCCCCAGGAAAGGTGCGCTGCCAGCGGCGTGTCCCTCCCCGCAGCAGGAGCGACCAGAAATGAAAGCACCGAGGCCAGAAATATGTTATCCCAAGCAACCGGATTTCTTCTGGAGAGTGAAGAAACACACCACGCGCCCACAAAACCTCCCGAGCTCAGGATCCCTGCTCTGAATGAGCTGTGCGTAATCTCTGCACAATCCAGTCTCAGTGGTGTTTACCTGCCGAACTCTCTCTGGGCCAGGCTTTCTCTCACCGGCTCTGTCTGTGTCCGGCCGAAACTAGTACGCATGTGTCCAATTCCTGGCCCTCATATCCAAACTCATACCTGCTGACAGGCCCCCCTTGTGCCCCACAGCAGTGAGTTTACTGCAGGACGGCACACAGCAGCCGGTTTGCACTGCGCCAACAACGTTGTGTTTTACAGAATATATTTAGTGTTCAAATGAAGTTTTACACATATGCCAAAATACATTTTAACCCAGGATTTCTCCAGGTAACTTTGATGACGTCAGGTAATTAAACCTTTTTACAAAAGCAGGAAAAGAGTTCAATCACTAAAGACACAACCTTCATTTTAACGGGCAAAATGTTGCTCTCGTACTTTCCTTTTCCATCCATGTACGATGTATTCCTAAAAACATGGCCCTTTTTTTATTCTAAACTTCAAGTCAGGAAGTCGGTCAAGATTATTATATGTTTTGCTATGACAGAGTTTTTCAAATATTTTGTTTCAATATTAAAATTGAATTTTCGGTAATCAAAAATTACGAAATAGTGTCTTTTTTTTAGAGGTGTGTGTGTGTGTGTGTGTGTGCGTGTGTGTGTGTGTGTGTGTGTGTGTGTGTGTGTGTGTGTGTGTGTGTGTGTGTGTGTGTGTGTGTGTGTGTGTGCGTGTGTGTGTGTCACTTGAAGTCACTCACGTCACAGTAATTACGGTATGTGCTCGTTTGCAGGGGAGAGGGAGAGTATCGCGTGTTGTTGGGCGCGGGGGCCTCAGTCAGTGTGGCTCTGAAACTGGATCTCATGACTTCATCCCCCCAACACGAGCCTCTGCAAACAGCATCGACTGGCCCTGATGATCCACCTCTCAAAAGTCCAAAACGTTATGATCCGAAACTTAATATTTCGACAAATAAATCTTATTGTTTGAAATATTTTTATCGCAAAATCTCGTTTTATCTCGTTTGCTCCCCATGCATATAGGGTCCATTTGAATGCCTAAATCACGAGGGCATATTATTATAGATATGTTTAATCATCTCAAGTTATATGACCACCACAACACGGATGCTCAACAGCCTAAAGCTGTGCATTCAACAAGTCGAACTTAATATGGATACAAACTCATTTTAAGATGTAGAAGAATATTTCAATTTCAAAGGTTTTAATGCCATATACTCATTTACAGTGTACACGAAACACTTGGGTCCCAGGTTCCTCAAACAATGCAATGTAGATAAAATACAGGACATAAAAAACAACAAATACATCTATAAAAATAGTGCAAGCTCAGGAGTTTAACAACTAAAAAGTAAACTAACTTTTCTGCAGAAATATAGGTCAGCTGTGACAAGAATGTCTATGAATATGCAAAATCACCATATTTAGGTTTGCACAACTGATCAAATTGAAGACAAGTTGCACTAGTGCACATTAAAATGACGCTCCATCCTGCTTTAATCACGAGGGCTTATTGTTATAGATATGTTTAATCATCTCAAGTTATAAGACCACCACAAGACGGATGCCCATGAGCCTAAAGCTGTGCACTTTAATTCAGAATCTCGTTTCTCAGACTTAATGGAACTAATAGCATAACACTTAATCACGTTACTTTCACTCTCCTCTCTCTCCTTTGCATTTCTAATTTTTTATCCGCAGTGGCTTGGGGTTAAACAAATGAAGCTCTCCTCTTCCTCTCTCCAATCTTTGAAACCTCAGAAGCGAGCAGAGCAAACGTTACTTAGAGAGGCAGCAGATAATGAGAGCCTGGTTGCATTAAATGGACAAACAGCAATCCGGCATCTCCTGACCCCTCCATGCTCCTCTCGGCTCCATTGATCATCCCCCCTTATGAGATAATGCAATTACAAACATCAATAAGGAGCTGCGAGGGGAATCATTATGTGGTGACAGTGATAAATGATGCTGCAGAAAATAGCGGGCTCCTCTCAAACAATCCGCGCGCCCAAGGGGCTTTTGAGGGCCCCGTCGCCAAGGAGACAGATGACATCCAAAATGGCGCAACAGTCCTCCTCTCTTCTCTTTCTCCCCTCCAACACCTCTCCCTCCTTTCTTTCCTCCTCCTTTTGTTTCCAAACCAGCTGCTGCGCGACCTTTTGAAGGTGGAGTTTTTTTTGGGGGGGGGTTTGGAAAGTTTGTCCTGAGAGGCGTTTGGGGGCTTCTGTTTAATTTCAGTATGTGTCTATATCGATTTCATAAAGTGGCTCAGATATTGGCACGTCATATAGGCCATATGTGTATTTCCTGTGTAATGATTTTCAATTTGGAGGATGTAAGGAATATCTTGGGTGAGTATTCTTTTGCTGCGTGAAATATCTTCACTATTTTCCCCCTCGGGTTGGATCCTGTAGTTATGAAGGCTGGAGGTAATGGAGGCCATATAAGGGGATATTTAACTCCTGCCTGTCTGGAAAGCACAATAAAGGAAACAAATAAACTATATAGAGAGAGTGAAAGCTTCGTTTTGTGTTCAATCTGTTTGAGTCTTTTGGAAGTATGGCTTAAATTGCATTTTATAACACATCGTCAGGATTTGTAATGTTGACCTGTACTAAGTATATGTATTAAATAAATCCCGTTTGTCTGCACCTAAATCAACCTGTCCGTGTTTTTCTGCACAACAAACCATTCTGTGCAGCTTGTCTTTTTAAATAAAACACCTAAATGGTCTGACTGCAAAAGACAAAAATATTTGGCGTAAAATGCATTCCATACGTCTCAATTTTAGCATGAGACAAAAATGAAAGCTAGTTTCCCCTCAACACACACACTGAGTAAAGGTCTGACTAACAGGCCTCGGCGTTCAGCAACCGGTGATTTTAATGAACAAACCTGCACACATTATTCCTTTGTTATGGCTTGTGCTGTAACAGAGACCAAGAGGCGCGCGGTTACTTGTCTCAGGTCCCTGTTTGAAACATAAAGGCGCATAAATATGTGTGTTGTTGTGGGAGGAAGACAGGCCTGTCCAGGCACCTCCGCTGCTCCGGAACACATTTCTGCTCCATTCATTACTGACAGTTCACTCCGCGGTCAGTGTGTGTGTGAGACACCATCATCATTAACTTCAAGTTACGTTAGTGCTCTCAGTTTTAGAAAATTAGCACAAGTCAAATATTTATATGGATACAAAATCATTTTTAAAGGGAGGAAGGCGGAGACGGTCTAAAGGCAACTCACTTTCACATCTCAGCAGAAATATAGGTCAGCTGAGGCAAAAATGTTCCCGAACATGCAAAATCATAACCGTGTCGAAGTGCATCTTAATACATAAAGACAAGTTGCACTAATACACATAAAATAACATCCTTGTATATTAAAACATGTCTATATAATAATAATAATAATAATAATAATAATAATAATAATAATAATAATAATAATAATAATGAATATTGTTTCCAAATAATTATCTTCCAAAAACATAAAATATATAAATGGAATTCGAATCGACAGATCAAGTTATTTCAGGAATTTATTTGGGGCAAATGTGTCTTTTTTATTGTAGCAGACACACACGATTTGTGTCGTATCTTAAGTAATCGTCATTTGTTAAAAAATCAATAATACATTAAAGTTGTTTTTGAAATGTCGTTTTTTGTCTGAAATATAAAAACAAAAAACAACTCAAACTACTTTTCTTTTAAATTCATGTTATAAGTACACTCTTTTTTTTCTTGCAGCTACACTTCCTTTGTATCTCTTTTTAGCTTTTCCTATTTGATCAAAATTCACCACGCGCTTTTTTTGTGGTTTACTTCCTTGCGTAAATGGAGAGGTGGTGCTGTGCGCCATCTCCAAACGTCCCTGCCCCGGACAGTTACCAGGCCTCCCTAAAGAGGGCAGTCAAGCATGGGCTTTCTCCTCTGTCTCCACAGCTCCCAGCGGCCACAGGCTCAGGAATTCACATTTCACAGCCTCGGATTTTCCAGCCATGGTGGAGAGGCGAAGCAATTAAAACGTCGCCTGGGTTTTTTAAGAGCGTGTCTTTTTTCCTTCTTCTTCTTTAGTGTAAATAGCATTCACTTCGGCAAAGGCAGTAAAAACACAATAGTTGCGCGGAGGAGAGATACAGAGGGAGAATGGGAGAGTATTGATTTACACGCGCATATTGTTATGGATAAAACAGAGTCTCTCTTGTTCGATGCTTTGAAAAAAAAAGACTTGGGATTCAGAGCTGCTCTGCGAAATGTATCAATTAGACAGAACTCGCTCGGCTCTTCTCCCCGCGCCTCCTCAGTCGGCTCTGCCTCATGAGGTGCACTGAATCCCGGGGACAACATCGGCTGCACAGCGCCTGGTTCAAGCGGAGCCCTTTGACTGCGGGCAACAAGGCGTGAGGGAGAACTAATCCTCCCATTTACATGTTTGTAGCCGTTTTACCTAAATGAATTTTAATGCTAAATGAAGGATAATTCGCTTTCTCGCCGAGCCCCTCTTTCCATGTGTGTGAAAATGTATAACGCATGCATTAGCTGCGCGTTATCACTGCATTGGGAGAACCTGAGTGCATGTTTCTTTAAGAATACATGGACCTCTGCTTTCTTTCAATGGACAATTGTCAAAATGAAAGCATGTTTGTGCCGAGTTCACTTTTTAAAATGTGAAACTAGTATTTTATTATATTTCTGCTTATAGGAATATAATGTGAGACTAGTTGTGAGTTCTGTTATTTGAACAAAAAGTATTTATTTACAACACAGATGTACATATATACCCTTCAAAGTAAAAGCATAAGAAACATGACTTGTCTTCAAAGGAATCTTAAAGATGTGCGTAATACATGTTTGAAGCAATGGATAATGGATGCATTGATAACGCACACAAGCACATACACACACTTTCTCCCTCACATGCATACTGCCACACACACACACACACACACACACACACACACACACACACACACACACACACACACACACACACACACACACACACACACACACACACACACACACACACACACAGTGACTTTTACATTCTCTCCTGTCTGTTGATCAGCATAACATCAGCTGGTTTAATCCAAAATGAATGGGCTGTGGTGGAAAAGGTGTTTTCCCATAGCCTCTGCCTCTCTCTGTTATCAGGCCGCATTAAACACTGAGGGGAAGAGAATCCATTGGCCATGCGAGTGCAAAGCCTTGTGACATAAACACATCAATAGGACACTGGAATAGACGTCCAGAGGCGCTCAATCACAGACACACATGGAGAAAAACAGGAAACAACGTGTTTGCAGCACACTTGTAGTTTCCCATCCGCTGTGACTTTTTTAGCTTGTTTATGAGCATCAGTTGAAGCTCTTTATCATGTTTGTTAGCCTGTCATGATGTAAACTATGTTGACACATACATTTAGTGTTTGTCCTCATGTGAACGGTACAAACAATAAGGATAAATTGGACAATGGCAGTCTAATTAAACACCTTGTTCATCCAAAATGTTAGCTTCTCAGAAACTCTGTTTAGCCTGATGTCATTGTTTTTGGAGTTAATCTTATTTGTTATAGGAGTGTTTTATGACCTCAAATGGTCAGTAAATGTTTATGCCAGTTAAAACCTTCTTCCAGCTGAAGAACGTATAATCCAATGATATGAAGATGTTAAAAAGAACAGTCATCACACAGCAACAGTAATGCAAGGTAGTTGCTTCCTGCATGAACGTGGATGGGCTGTGTGTACTGGATGTTAAAAAAAAAAAAAAGTTTTAAAAAGTGAACATCTGAATCACTCTCTTTCCATCCAAATAAAGGCCTGCGAGAAATGACAAACTGATCGAATTGTCCGTTTATTCACTTTCTTTTTCTTTTAAAAATGCATCGTGATTGAATGAAGGGAGGGGGCAGGAGGTCAAATTTGATGGAGACGGCACACACATAGTGTGGAAAGAAATCAGAAAAAAAGAGAAAAAAGTTCACATCCTTTTTTAAAAAAATCTATTAGAAACAACATAATATGCAGAACAATACAATAGCATTTACAATACTTAAATTCCCAGTTCTTGTGAGAGTCCAGCGTAATTTTACATCAGTATACAGTATATTTTCTTTCTCCACTCGCTTCCCAAACTAGGGTTTGATATAGTTATACTTTTTATTTCTTTTCTCTTGCTTTCCCTCCTTCCATGTTTCAATCCACTACATTTTTTAAAGGGCACCTCTTTTGCTTTGTTAGTGTCCTGTCAAATACAGACATTGGCTTCTCCTTGGTCCAATTCCATCGTCCCAAAGAGTGGAGTGCTCTTCACAGGATCTCGCTCTTGTTTACCAAAGAGTCTAGAATATATCACCAGGTGCTGCATTCGCCAAAGGTACAGGCAAAGGACACAGTGTGTCTCTCGTGTGTCGTCTATGCTCGCAATCGCAATCACAATCACTTGTAATGGAGGAGTCCATGTGAACCTCGTGGGCAGTGGCAAGGGGGCGAAGTCTATCGCCCACCAGAGAAGAAGAAGCAGGGGTCAGTCGGGACAGGGCATCATCTGGTGTGGACATAGTTTTATCTTCTGTGCATCACCGTCGCTGGACACATAGACTTGGAAGGGTTGAAGGCAGTCATGGAAGGCGTCCATGTTGCAGAAATCAGCCGAATAAAATGTTGGGTCTTGGAGGTGGACAGAGGGGTTAATGTTGGTTGTTGTCATCAGGCAAGGAGTCCTGTTCCCGTGCTCCGTAGGCCTCTGTGAGACAGGTGATCCCCCGGTTGGCCCTGCAGTTCTGAGGAAAGAGAAGATCAACATGGTTAACCAATGATCAGGTAATGGATTGAATTTAGACAACAGATTCTAGTCTGCAATGGCCGATAGAAAGATTCATTTTAAAGTCTCTAATTATGATCTTTTTTGGATTTGAATAACTCGGTTTCTAAGGGTTGAAACCCCTAGTGATATGCACATTTGGTCATCTTGAACAAATTAAAACACTTGTGTGTATGTTTACATCCATGCACATTTTATTAAGCTATGTTTCATCACTTGCACATTGCTCACTTTCAACTTCCAGAATTGTTTTCTATTTCAGTTTCTTCTCGCACTATTTATAGTGTTCATCTTGAGTTGGCAGATTGTGTGCACCACTGGGACAAAGAGCATTTAATCGCAAAATGAATGAATGAGTTCGATATCATTAATCATTCATTAAATATCACAATAGATTACACCAGACTTCTGAAAGCACACTCATGTTACAGCTTAAGGCTGATAGCACTTGAACACGGCTGAAACGTCTCTACAGAAGCTGTGTATTAAGTGGTGACTTGTGCGAACCAAACAAAGGGCTAATCTGGGTCAGAACACAAACTAAACCTGCCCTTACTAAGAATGCGTGGATACATTGGAGGATGTAGAGAGTTAATCCTACACCTTACGTAATGCTACTTTAAAAGTAGGAGAGGACTTATAGACCAAACAAACAAGATTGACTTTAGGTGATACAGAGGCCCTGTACTTAACATCTCCTGCATACAACTGCACAAGGGAATTTAAAATTAGTCTTTGATCATCCGGGCAAACTATTCCAGGTTAGTAATAACAGGAAATACAAAGCAGTGTTGTTTTGAAGTCATGAGCAAAGCCTTAATCTCACAATCTATGTCACGTTATCTATCAACCGTAACTCCTTACACTGATGCAACCTGCCGCATGCCAACAAACCTCATGAAAAATGGAGTAAGGAAATCTATCTTCACCCTCTTCTCTCCCTACATTCCTCTCTTTACAGCCAACAATAGCTGCCATCCATCTCTGCGGGTGTAAGGTCACCACCGAAGAACCGCAGCCATTGTTGTCGAAAACCAAAGGGCTCGAGAGGTGAGGCTCGCGGCCGCCCGTCACCTGAGAGCGCCCGGGGCACAACCACGCGTTCACCACACACAAGAGGGCCACTACAGAGCGTACAATGGCAGGCGGGGAAAAGGACAATGGTGTGCAGCGAGGAGACAACAGAGGAGTGAACTCAAGGGTCCCCGTTTTTTATTCCCCTCATCTGTCAGTTTTCACCTGGGCTACTGAGGAGAGTAGGTGCGACTTGAGTAAGAGAAGAGTGAGTTATTAGGAGAGCTTTCAATGAGGTTAGGTGGATGGGGTTTACATAGCTTTATGGACCTAATTGCATCAAACCTGTGACCTTTTCATGGTGGTACAAAACCGAGGGCAATAAACAACGCTAAGCCATTAGCAATGCTAGCTTAAATGCAGACCATACTTAAAGCAATGATCCATTACATTCCTAATGAATATCTCTTTGAATTCTGAAAACTGTTTTGCGTTTTGAATCAGAAGTCACTCTTTGATTGATAAGCAACCTAACGCAACAATAAACACATTCCAAAAAGACTCCATGTGGTTGCTTCCTGAAGTTGTTTACTGCATGCATATGTAACACTGGCTAACGAGAGCATCCCGAGGACTGAAGCCAATCCATGTCAAGGTGCTAATAAACACTATGCGTGCTTGAAAGAGCACACATTGCTAATAAGGTTTTTCACTTAATAAGCCAATCAATACATTGAGCTGTAGGCCCCCTCAGAGGGGATTCAGAGGGGGCTGACTCAGCAGGGACCTACATTCACATGGACAATACGAGGAGGCACAAAATCCCCAATGGGACCTGTTGTTTTTTTTTTCTGATGGTCGTTATAGTGAAAGTTCATCCACCAGAAAGAGAAGTTGAGGGTAAGGGGGGTGAGTGGGGTGGGGGGGGGGATCTTGACCTCTCAGCAGAAGGTTAAGAAATTTGTGCTTAATGATTGGAGCAATGAATCCTGGGACAAAGGGTCTCCAGCCGAGACTGGCAGGAAAGGGGTTACAGGCAGCGCTCACTCAAGCGTTCTGCCCGACATTTTGGGAAAAGCTGCGAGCGGGGAGGGCTAGAAAAATTCCATACGCTCTGCGCCATAATTAATTCTTCCACCCTGTGATAACTATTGTCCTGAAACTGAAAATTACAGTTTTCTGAGGCCACCCCTGGCTAATTTCGTGGGAGAGAGAAAGCAGCGGAGAGGAAGAAGGGAAAGGGGGTAAGGGTCATCCCAGAGTCATTCTCGTCGCTATCAAAGGCTCGGCTCGCTTCTGCTTCACTTGCTGGGCTTCATCTCTGCTGACAGGTGTATTGTTTCGCAAGGGGATATAAGCTATGTAATCATCATCGGGTGGAAAGCATAACGCTCCTCACTAAGCAGGACTAATTGGCTTTAGTTTTAACTAATGTTTCAGTGTGACTGCTAGACACACCTTCTGTATGAAGGCTCAGCACTCCCCAGAACAATAACCGCTCGATTTAGCCCGGCGGTAACAAAACCTCAACTCTGCTAATGAAAACTGCTTATAAAATATAATGAACCTGTGCTCTCGTAATCAAATAAGATAACTGTCCCCCCTCCCTCACGTAATAACCTATTAATTTAATTGGTCATGAAAGAATATAACACATCACTTACATTTAATTGACCTAGAAAGGAAAGTATTTGAAGGAGGCAAGCTAGCAGCTAGCGATGGTAAGCTAATGAAGCTTTGAGGAACTACTCATGAGGAAGAGTAGACATGTTTCCGTCACCATCTCTCTCCTAGCTTCTACCGTCTTCCCTCTTTCCTCCTCCCTCTTGTCTTTTACTCCCTCCACCCCTCCCTCTTGTCGTTCACGCTTCTCTCGCTCGCCATCTCTTCATCCGCCCCTCCCTCTCTTCTGTCTACCCCTCTCCCTTTTCTCTTCTGCTGTCTCCTCGTCCTCTCTGCGCTTTGCCCGTCTCGCAGAGGATTCCTCTGGTGGCCCAATTACGAGATTCAGCAGGCAAATTGAGGCTGTTTAAAGCAAGGTCTACTGGGAAGGCTAGCAGCTGCTGGAAAGAGGCAGCTTGGACACGGCGAACCAGCCCTCATGTTTACACACTCACACACATAAACACAGCCACACACACACACGTCTCATTCTGAAAACACAACCTTTCTAATTCCATGTCTCCCTGCATTTCAAACCTGAAAGATGCCATTCGATGTGATATGTTTTGTCATTGCTTTGGTCGTGGACATTTGTGACAGAAACAAGGGAGGTATATTTTCATCGTGGCACACACACACACACACACACACACACATTCTGTGGAGGGTTAATGGTCTCTATTTTTGTAAACTGAATAAGTCAAATCCATTGGTCACACCTCTGGTGATGGCATATTTAATTTGGATCTAGTCAATTAGGCCCAGCTAAGCTCCATACCCTGCTGGCTACCTCCTCCATTTTGCACTAGTTTGTGTCCCCTCCCAGTGCCAGGAGTAATCCTATTACCATACACACACATGCATACACACACATACACAGTCTTTCTTGGGCAAAGGCATGTTTGTTTATGGTACAGGTACACACACACACACACACACACACACACACACACACACACACACACACACACACACAGGATTCATACAAACATACTAAACAATGATGTTTCACGACAATTGGACCCATAGCCACTTTATACACACTGCACAGTGACAACATCAAGCCTGTATACATCCAGAATTATGTGGGAGTCTATTTGGCCCTGGGGCGAGAGAGAGAGAGAGAGAGAGAGAGAGAGAGAGTGGGAGGGAGGGAGGGAGAAGGGGGGGTGAGGAGGTGAGAGAAAAAGAGAGAGGCAGAGAATTAAAGAGAAAGAGAAAAAAGGTGTTGGTGTGAAAGAGATAGAGGAAGAAAAATTGACGGTGAGAAAAACCACAAAGAGGGAGTGAGACAGAGGGAGCATTAGATAGAAAGGGGGGGGGGGGGGGGAGAGAGGGGGGGGAAGGGGGGGGAGTTGTTCTTCTAGCTGGTTAGTGTGTGTATTAATGTGGCTCATGCATCAACAGCAACCCGGCAGATTTATGACACTTAAGGGGCGCTCACTTCTCTCCCTCTCCTTGCACCAGCGACGACTGCTTACATTTTTGCCAATCAGTCTGTTGCCATGGCAACGTCCTACCTGCCCCCCACCCCACCCCTCCAAGTCCCCCTACCCAACCCCGTCTCAGCACCCGCCCCGTCCCGACCCATCCCCGCCTTCTTCCCTTCTCCTCACCCCTCTCATCCTCTCTCCTCTTTGCCCCGTACTACTATGTGTTTCTCACACACACACACACACACACACACACACACACACACACACACACACACACACACACACACACACACACACACACACACACACACACACACACACACACACACACACACACACACACACACACACACACAAGTTATAGTCCTACACATTTTTTGTACATGAGTATGTTTACACCCATATGTCCAAATCGTCTGTTTTTATCTCTCCCTCTTTGCTTTTGTTCCTCTATTTTCCTCCTGTCCTGTAGCTATTGGATATGTGGGAGAGTGAAACACTGCTGCACGACACACACACACACACACACACACACACACACACACACACACACACACACACACACACATACACACACACACAATAGTACAAGGTGGTGATCAAAGGCTCTTACCACCAGAACAACGGTACTGAAACAAATCAAAATTAAAAAAATACCAACTAAGTTTTCTCAAATGTTTCCAGTTGCAAAACCAGCACTCTCATCACATTGTCACTGGTGCAAAATGCCAGAGATTCCATTTTTTAAGAACGCTTTGAATGCAACCTAAAAGCAGACTCACTCCTCCTGATCTGCAGTAAATGTATTCATGAATAATGCACTGTTTATCTGAGTCCCTCGTTTAGAATAGTGTGGACACGTCTCAGCTTGAGTCAGCATGTGTCAAAGTGTACTCACATCCTCCTTTGTGTTGCGATTGGTCAGACCGGGGCGGGGCTACATGTAGTGCCACTGACCTTCCATGCCCATGTTCATGCCCATTCCACCCATCGCTCCTGAAGAAACACAGAGAGAGTAAATTTAGACGCAATACTCTTAAGTTACAGCTTATTTAAATTAAATAAAACATGACGTTGGTGCAAAAAGGAAAATGTTTGCAGACTGAAAACTAACTTTATACACAACATAGCAGAGAAGCACACTGGCTTAAATCTGGCAGTGAGGTGCGGTGAAGAGAGGAGGGGGCGGGGAGTTAAGTAGCCTGACAGTTTATCCAAACCTGCTGACTTGGAGTGGAGGGTGAGATAGGGTTAGAGAATCCCAGAAAACAGGGGATAGAGGAGGAGGAGAGGAGCTTAAGGACAAACTCTGGGATTAGACCTGATGGCGTGAGAGAGAGAGAGAGAGGGACCGGGCGAGCAGAAGGAGTGGGAGAGAGGAAGGAGATGGTTGTGTAATGTGATTGACCACACCTGTTCTGGTGTGTGTGTCGAAGGAGGGGGAGGTAGCAGTGTGTACAGTGTGTACAGTGTGTGTGTGTCTTTATCACTGTGTTTGAGGGGGCACATACTGCCCAGCTTACACACTGAGACTGTGCTGAGGAAAGACATGAAGTAGTCTAGTAGGACAAAAACACAAACATGGCAGATACCATATGTCTGACGTCTAGTGATACTGTTCTAGGATGAGAAATGAGAGCAAAAAATGCAAGAGGAGGGACTGATGAGGGAAGAAAAGGAAGTAGACGGGCATCGTGAGGGAGGAAAGAAAGGGACAGACACGCAGAGAGAAAGCCTTACCAGGTGGTCTGATTCCCATGTGCTGCTGGCCGTCCATGACGAAGCCCCCCATCGGCTGGCCATCTGGATTGTAGGGAGCTCCTTGACTTACTGTGGATGGAGGAGGAGACAGAGGGAGGGTTAGAGGGATTGCAGGGAGGGGACGGAGTGGTCAATTAGTACTTTTAATTAAGGCTCACTGGCCGAAGCGGGATCATCTGTTGGCCGGTGCACGCACAGGGAGCCGCCGTTGCATTTCAACGCCATCCTGCTCCCTGTCTGCCCAGCCGGCTCGGCACTGTAAGCCCCTGGTAGACTTTAATGCGTCTAAATAGTCTAATAGGGATCGGACTGAGAGACTACAACACACACTATAGTTCACAAAGGTGAGACTTGAGCCATCTGAAGAAGTGATTGAAAGCCAATAAGCATGAGTCCTTGTGTGGGGAAATTATCTTTTAATTACTACTTTTTCACTCATTTAAGAAGCTTTAAGGTTGTAAAAATCATCTTAGTTCTCCCTGTTTGATTTATATGATATGTAGTTACAGTTAAAACATTTTCTTCTTTTATTAAAACACTTTTTAAAAGTCAGACAGGTTTTTTATGATTAATATTCAAAAATGTTGCCCAGAAATAAAACAACATATGAATTAAAATCCCCAAAATTGCTGCTTAAAAAATGCAAATGTGAAAAAGTGTCATGCAAAACTCATTTGATAACGATAATATTTATCATGACTTGTTTTGTAAAAGAAGGGACACTTTGGCTTTTAACACTTCTGTATTTATGGCCTTTAACCTAATTGCTGGTCCTATAAATGTATGATTACACACATGATCAAAAGGATCAAACGAGTCCCAGGCTGGAGCTCGGATCATTTGTGTCAACAATAAGTCATTCTGGCTCCAGGATCTAAATGCTCTGTCTCATAAATACAGCCCATAACGGAGCAGCTACGATAAGTGAAACCTGATAGGGTTCCTATTTTTTCCCTCGCCTCCATTGTTCTGCTCTCATAGAAATCCACTTACCTTCGATTCAGGCTGTTTGGGGGTCAGTCAAGCAAAAGCAAGACCTCGGCCCCACTGAATGCCTTTGAACTTTACTGCGCCCCTAATGCCACCCTGACCCCTGACCCCTATTACAGGTAATAAAGTTTACGGCAGTCCAAACCAAGCCATGCACCAGGGGGACCGCTCACTCCCCTTGCTCCCTAAAACAGCCGCAAATAGGGTTGAGGGGGGAGTTTAAAAGAGTGAGAAGGGGGGGAGTGGGGGTAAAAACAGGTCTGGAGCCGAAAAGCCAAACAACGGTCACCCAAGAAAAGAAACGGTGTAGTTCTCTTTATGTTTCGTTTTTGAGTCAGGGAGAAGGGGGGAGTGTTTTTTTTTTTACTTTGCCTGGTTGGCGAAAGTGTGTGTGTGTGGGGGGGGCAGGGTTAAGAGCAAATTTACTGAGAACACGAGCTAGTGTTGTTTGTAGGCTGAGAAAAAAATCCACTCATTTTCAGCCATATGATTATATTTTCAAATGAACAGATTCTCACCCCAAATGGCACGCCAAAGATTAATGGTTGCTGTTAATGTTGTCATGTTTTGGTTCTTAATTTTAGTGGTCAGTCAGGGGAAAGCCCCTCCAGGTTTTGGACATTCCAGGATGGGGGTATCAGGCCTGTATTTACCAGCTGAGAGGCCTCCGGGTGCATGGATTGAGGACGGCTTTCGCCTGCGCGACTTGAATACAGTAACTAGAGGAGACTTGCCTGCACGGTTTGACTGGTCAATCATGGGCTGCACTATTCTCCTCCGGGCGTTTATGAACCTGAGGAAGAGAGAGAGAGAGAGAGAGGAAGAAAAAGAGAGGGGACAAAGAAAGAGAAACACCGTCAGTGTATTTTCCAAAACAAGATCAGACAAAAGTTGCTGACTCAGACCTTGGAAATCTTGGGGTTGAAAACAAATACAGTGCCTCATTCTTTAAGTAAAGCATAACAGTTATATAGGGAAATTATTTTTCACTAAGCAACCCTGAGCCCGTAAAGCCCCAACAGCAAAAGTCACATCTTAGCGGCGTTACCGAGGCTTGCAAAACGCAGAAGTGCACGACTTGTATAAACTTGCTCAGCCTCAGCTCATATGCAGAAACATGGGCCTGAACACTGGGGTCTTTGTGGGGCGAGGCTTAGCCGGGATTTTCTCCGAGCCTGTTTGAAACATGTCGACCCATCTCGTTCTGTCTGGGACGTTCCACCTCACAACGAGTCGAGATTGCTGACTGTCTAACACACTTGGCTTGGAGCGTGGCAGTGTGTGAAGTGTTGCTGACAGAAACATGTCGCGTTGCCACTGGTGGGACGCATTGTTTTGGGTGATGCTCTGCTAAGACAGGTGACCATGTGTTACACTGTGACAGCAGGAGCGTTTTTTTAGTGTGTGTGTGTGTTTTCACAGGAGCTTGATTTGGTACATATAGGCTTAGAAAAACCCTGTTTACCCCCGTGACCTCCAATAAAAGCACGGGGTCAGAACATTTATTGTGCACACACACACACATTCACACACTGTTACTCGTATTTAAAACTGCTACAGGCTCATTTTCAACTGCACACACACACACACACACACACACACTCTTAATCTCTCTCCCCCTCCTACGTCCATTCACACACATTCACGCCCTCACACACACTCACACAGGCCGTGCTCTGGCCTTGCTCAGCCTAACCCCTTTTGAAATGACCTTCTGACCTGTAATGACCCCAAGGGGGAGAGGGCTTGTGGGGCTTCTGACTTGATTTATGTGTTCCTGCTGTTGCCCAACCGGACACTTCTATTTCATCTCTAAAAAGGGGGGGCATTAGCCGAACTTTAGGGAAACAATTGCTGTGCAACGCTGGAAAAAAAGGGAGCATTTAAGACTTCTAAAGAAAGGATACAAAAGGACACTAGCTGGTGCGTCTGTTTGACCCCTAAAAAAAGTGAATGGCTTTATATCTCCTCTAATACTTCTCTAACTGCTTTATGGTGTGCTCCTCCTTTTTTCTGTCCGTTATCTATCCTGTATCACCTTCAGCAGACGGAGCTGCAGGGTAACAAGGAGAGAGAGACAGATAGCAGGACAGAGGCAGAATGATTTGCGGCCTAATTGTTTCCCTGCATTGTTTTTGTTGTTATATCTCATAATCCGCTTTGGGCGAAATTGTTTAGGAGCTTTCTGTGAGGTGAAACATTCTGTGAAAGCGAAAGAAAAGAAGCGACCGGGATCTGAAGGCTTTGATGTTTTGGCAATTTTGTTGTCTTTTGCTTACAATATGTCGGACTGGAATTCGGGGGAGAGAGACAGAAAGAGCTCGGGAGGAATGCAAGAGTGCACTGACATGGCAGAGCACCATCAAATGAGGGAACGTCTGGAGTTTTATCACCAACACTCCCTTCCCTCCCTTCCTCCCTCGCTACCCTGTTTTGGTGGGGGAGATATAGGAGGAGGAGAGAGGGCAAGGAGGGTTGAGGAGGCCTGAGCATTCCTTTAACTCTCCTCTCCTCTCCACGGCAGGCCCTTTATGGAAGGACAAGGTCATATTAAGGCCAGCGCCGGCTAACCTCTCCTTCTCCTTCTCTTGTCTTTCCTTCCTATTTATTTCTCTTCTGTAAAAACCTCGTCCTCCTACCTCCTGGTGCAATGAAGTAGCTTGCTCTGCCAATAGGTGTGCACTTTTGAGGAAGTCAGGCATTTGTTCCTGCCACAATAGGGCTCAGAGAGGAGTGTAATTGACTTGTTACTTGATCTGACCTCCCAGAAATATGGCACCAGTGTTTATTTACTCTAAGGATTACCCAGACTATGTATCAATGAAGTCATAATCCTACTATGACTGCTACTGCTGCTACTAGGCCTACAAGTGCAGCTCCAAAAAGAACAGCTCTGCCTCCCCGTCCGTCCCCCTCTGTATCTGTTTCCTTCTCTCTCCTTATCATTCCTTCCCTGTATGGTGGAAACTGGCGGCCCACCTCCCAGCAACGAACCCACACTCTAACCCCCCTCCTCTTCGCGAAAACTCTCGCCGGTTTCCTGTCCCTGTCGTCCCCATATCTGAGGCCAGATGCACCATGGGGGCTGGAACAAAGGATAAAATGCCTCTCATAATAGCAGCCAGGGGAACGGAGCGATGGAGAGCAGGAGAATGGGAGGGAAGGAGGAGTGAGAGAGTGGGAAAAAAAAAAAAGGCAAGGGGCTCTGTTCTGCAAACCAGACACTCTCGCTGTGACCGTTAATAAGCTGACCTAGAGAGGGAGAGGTAGGGGTGAGGAAGAGAAGAGGGGGGAATTAGAAGAGAGGAAATAAGACTCAGAGAGAGATAGAAAGAGAGGAAAATGGAGAGAAAAGCCGAGGCTTCACCTTTGCACGACCCCTGGGTGCTATAGGGCCAGTGTTTATGGCCTGTTCATTCCCCTGCCTCCCATCACAACACAATGAGCGGCACTATTCAGCTCCGCTCACTGCAACAATAGCAGGGCTATTTTGGCGTGACTGGTGGTACGCCTAAAGTTGGGCGAAAAACACCGAAAGACAAGCAGGAGGAAGGAAAATTACTAATGGTAGAGCTGAGGGAATGAAACAGTACCAGGGGGATAAGTTTGATTCCCACAAAGGGCACATATGGTTGAAATAAGCATGCACCCACAGTGGATCGAAAAACATGCCTGCCACATGTAACGCCAGAAAGTAAGGCTCTTAAAAGTCACATTAAGGAAACTGGGTTAATTTTATTCTTTGTTGTTCTGCCTTCAATCTATTTCTCCTTCTGAGATTGCTGATGTCTGGTTAATCCTCCCGCCCCTTTCCCTCCTTCTCTGGAAAGAGTGGAACTGATTGCGACGGCGTCTGCCAAGCCCTTGCTAATGTCCTATTCTCATTACACCCGGGGACACACACACACACGCGTAAGCCGACACACTGAGCCGAGGCAGCCGCACACAGGTGTACACGAAGCACACGTGAAATGCCCAATTAAAAGCAAGAAATTGTCTTTTTCATCAGCTGCCTTTGTTGCGTGACCAATTAGGGGATAATTTAATAACGAGCAGTGGAAAGATGCAGATTGGATATACAAAAGGTTACTCTGCGAGCTCGTTGATTTAAATTCATGTGGAGTTCTCAATTTCTGCAGCACACACACACTCACACACATCTCTCGAGCGCACCACCAATATTATATTAGTAACACGAGACACACACAAATGTACACACACATAGACACGTATATAAATACATGTCCTCTGCACTCACTAGCAATATTACATTAGTAATCTGAGAAAATGTGCACCTACACAGGCCTGCACACACATTTATACACACACACACACACACACACGCATCAGGACCTGGTGGTGGATCTCAGTGCACGCTGACAGAGGTTTACATGCATATTCAAATCTTTCAAGAGCCGCTTAAAATAACTGTGTAACCACACACTCCTCCTAGCTGCCAATCAATGTGATTTAAAAGCACTAAAAAGAAAGCGAGCTCTGACGGGTGGAATCATGTAGCTTATCATCAGGTTGTCACTGCGCGGCGAGCATCGATTGTCTGCTGCTCAACCACAATTAACGCCTAGCCGTCTATCCTTCCTACTAACTGGTGAACACACACACGCGCACCGATCTGTTATTTTATCTGAATTCATTAGTTGATCTGAATCGTTTTTTTTTTTACAGAACACTTTTTGACCAATTTTGTTTCTTAAAAATGTATTAGTACACAAATTAGTCGCTCGTCATAAATCCAGGGTAAGCTTTCAAACAGCATGTTGAATCTACTACACACACACACACACACACACACACACACACACTATATACCCTTTTCCCATTCTTATGTCACACTACATCCCTGCAGAACTTCATTACCAGGTCCCGTGTCCCAGCACACCTCCATCTTCTTAAGTAAATACTTATTTTATCACAGCTCCATGTTCTCTAATGCACATCAGGAGGTGGCAGCGTATGCATCTGCATGTACCTGCACACTGCATGTGAGTATGTATGTTAATGAGTGTACTGCATGTGGGTGTGTGAG